>NW_027223873.1:0-78918 GCF_028538775.1 Myotis yumanensis
ACCGAAATTAACATTGTAAACAGTTTACTCGTCATTTCGCAGCTGTTCGAATGTGTTTTCAGTGTATTTATGCTACCCGTTTCATATTAAGGTTCCATGGACTTGTAATTCAAGAGTTCCATATACATTTCTGGACAACTCCATTGTATATTACTGTGAATTCTATGAGAAGTAACCACAGTTACAAAGTTTTCTGAGCTCTAAGAACTTGTATTCTTAACGATATGAAGTAGTTTCTGTTCAACCTCAACTGGATTGACTCGAACTGTAAAGATTAACAGTATTCTCCTCATTCCACAGCTGTTTGAACCTGTTTTCAGTGTATTGACACTGCCCCTTTCATATAAACCTCGATTTACTTGTAATTCCAGAGTTCCATACACATTCATGGACAATTCCACTCTCTTTGGAGGTAAAATTCTCAGATTAGTAAGCACTTCTACAGAGGATTCTGAGCTTTCTTAGCTCGTATTCTCAAGGATTTAAGTAGTTTCTTTAGAAACTCCATCACATTGACTGAAATTAAAATTGTAAACATTTTACACCTCATTTCACAGCTGTTTGAATGTGTTTTTCAGGGAACTTATGCTGCCTGTTTCATATTAAGTTTACATTTACTTGTAATTCAAGAGTTCCATATTCATGTCTGGACAATTCCATTTTCTATTATTGTGAATTTTAAGAGAAAGTAACCACACTTACAGAGTTTTCTGAGCTCTATTAGTTTGTATTCTTAGGGATTTAAGTAGTTCCTTTAGAATCTCTATCGGATTGACCGAAATTAACATTGTAAACAGTTTACTCGTCATTTCGGAGCTGTTCGAAAGTGTTTTCGGTGTATTTATGCTACCCGTTTCATATTAAGGTTCCATGGACTTGTAATTCAAGAGTTCCGTATACATTTTTGGACAACTCCATTGTATATTACTGTGAATTCTATGAGAAATAACCACAGTAACAAAGTTTTCTGAGCTCTAAGAACTTGTATTCTTAAGGATATGAGGTAGTTTCCGTTCAAACTCTTTCGGATTGACTCGAATTGTAAAGATTAACAGTATTTTCGCCATTCCACAGCTGTTTGAACCAGTTTTCAGTGTATTGACACTGCCCCTTTCATATAAACTTAGATTTACTTGTAATTCCAGAGTTCCATACACATTCATGGAAAATTCCATTCTCTTTGGAGGTAAATTCTAGGATTAGTAAGCGCTTCTACAGAGGATTCTGAGCTTTATGAGCTTGTATTCTCCAGGATTTAAGTAGTTTCTTTAGAAACTCCATCAGATTGACTGAAAATTAAAATTGTAAACATTTTACACCTCATTTCACAGCTGTTTGAATGTGTTTTCAGGGAACTTAAGCTGCCTGTTTCATATTAAGTTTACATTTACTTGTAATTCAAGAGTTCCATATTCATGTCTGGACAATTCCATTTTCTATTATTGTGAATTTTAAAGAGAAGTAACCACACTTACAGAGTTTTCTGAGCTCTATTAGTTTGTATTCTTAGGGATTTAAGTAGTTCCTTTAGAATCTCTATCGGATTGACCGAAATTAACATTGTAAACAGTTTACTCGTCATTTCGGAGCTGTTCGAAAGTGTTTTCGGTGTATTTATGCTACCCGTTTCATATTAAGGTTCCATGGACTTGTAATTCAAGAGTTCCGTATACATTTTTTGGACAACTCCATTGTATATTACTGTGAATTCTATGAGAAATAACCACAGTAACAAAGTTTTCTGAGCTCTAAGAACTTGTATTCTTAAGGATATGAGGTAGTTTCCGTTCAAACTCGATCGGATTGACTCGAATTGTAAAGATTAACAGTATTTTCGCCATTCCACAGCTGTTTGAACCAGTTTTCAGTGTATTGACACTGCCCCTTTCATATAAACCTCGATTTACTTGTAATTCCAGAGTTCCATACACATTCATGGACAATTCCACTCTCTTTGGAGGTAAATTCTCAGATTAGTAAGCACTTCTACAGAGGATTCTGAGCTTTCTTAGATCGTATTCTCAAGGATTTAAGTAGTTTCTTTAGAAACTCCATCACATTGACTGAAATTAAAATTGTAAACATTTTACACCTCATTTCACAGCTGTTTGAATGTGTTTTCAGGGAACTTATGCTGCCTGTTTCATATTTAAGTTTACATTTACTTGTAATTCAAGAGTTCCATATTCATGTCTGGACAATTCCATTTTCTATTATTGTGAATTTTAAGAGAAGTAACCACACTTACAGAGTTTTCTGAGCTCTATTAGTTTGTATTCTTAGGGATTTAAGTAGTTCCTTTAGAATCTCTATCGGATTGACCGAAATTAACATTGTAAACAGTTTACTCGTCATTTCGGAGCTGTTCGAAAGTGTTTTCGGTGTATTTATGCTACCCGTTTTCATATTAAGGTTCCATGGACTTGTAATTCAAGAGTTCCGTATAAATTTTTTGGACAACTCCATTGTATATTACTGTGAATTCTATGAGAAATAACCACAGTAACAAAGTTTTCTGAGCTCTAAGAACTTGTATTCTTAAGGATATGAGGTAGTTTCCGTTCAAACTCTTTCGGATTGACTCGAATTGTAAAGATTAACAGTATTTTCGCCATTCCACAGCTGTTTGAACCAGTTTTCAGTGTATTGACACTGCCCCTTTCATATAAACTTAGATTTACTTGTAATTCCAGAGTTCCATACACATTCATGGAAAATTCCATTCTCTTTGGAGGTAAATTCTAGGATTAGTAAGCGCTTCTACAGAGGATTCTGAGCTTTATGAGCTTGTATTCTCCAGGATTTAAGTAGTTTCTTTAGAAACTCCATCAGATTGACTGAAATTAAAATAGTAAACATTTTTACACCTCATTTCACAGCTGTTTGAATGTGTTTTCAGGGAACTTATGCTGCCTGTTTCATATTAACTTTACATTTACTTGTAATTCAAGAGTTCCATATTCATGTCTGGACAATTCCATTTTCTATTATTGTGAATTCTAAGTAAGTAACCACACTTACAGAGTTTTCTGAGCTCTATTAGTTTGTATTCTTAGGGATTTAAGTAGTTCCTTTAGAATCTCTATCGGATTGACCGAAATTAACATTGTAAACAGTTTACTCGTCATTTCGGAGCTGTTCGAAAGTGTTTTCGGGGTATTTATGCTACACGTTTCATATTAAGGTTCCATGGACTTGTAATTCAAGAGTTCCGTATACATTTTTGGACAACTCCATTGTATATTACTGTGAATCTATGAGAAATAACCACAGTAAACAAAGTTTTCTGAGCTCTAAGAACTTGTATTCTTAAGGATATGAGGTAGTTTCCGTTCAAACTCTTTCGGATTGACTCGAATTGTAAAGATTAACAGTATTTTCGCCATTCCACAGCTGTTTGAACCAGTTTTTCAGTGTATTGACACTGCCCCTTTCATATAAACTTAGATTTACTTGTAATTCCAGAGTTCCATACACATTCATGGAAAATTCCATTCTCTTTGGAGGTAAATTCTAGGATTAGTAAGCGCTTCTACAGAGGATTCTGAGCTTTATGAGCTTGTATTCTCCAGGATTTAAGTAGTTTCTTTAGAAACTCCATCAGATTGACTGAAATTAAAATTGTAAACATTTTACACCTCATTTCACAGCTGTTTGAATGTGTTTTCAGGGAACTTAAGCTGCCTGTTTCATATTAAGTTTACATTTACTTGTAATTCAAGAGTTCCATATTCATGTCTGGACAATTCCATTTTCTATTATTGTGAATTTTAAGAGAAGTAACCACACTTACAGAGTTTTCTGAGCTCTATTAGTTTGTATTCTTAGGGATTTAAGTAGTTCCTTTAGAATCTCTATCGGATTGACCGAAATTAACATTGTAAACAGTTTACTCGTCATTTCGCAGCTGTTCGAATGTGTTTTCAGTGTATTTATGCTACCCGTTTCATATTAAGGTTCCATGGACTTGTAATTCAAGAGTTCCATATACATTTCTGGACAACTCCATTGTATATTACTGTGAATTCTATGAGAAGTAACCACAGTTACAAAGTTTTCTGAGCTCTAAGAACTTGTATTCTTAACGATATGAAGTAGTTTCTGTTCAACCTCAACTGGATTGACTCGAACTGTAAAGATTAACAGTATTCTCCTCATTCCACAGCTGTTTGAACCTGTTTTCAGTGTATTGACACTGCCCCTTTCATATAAACCTCGATTTACTTGTAATTCCAGAGTTCCATACACATTCATGGACAATTCCACTCTCTTTGGAGGTAAATTCTCAGATTAGTAAGCACTTCTACAGAGGATTCTGAGCTTTCTTAGCTCGTATTCTCAAGGATTTAAGTAGTTTCTTTAGAAACTCCATCACATTGACTGAAATTAAAATTGTAAACATTTTACACCTCATTTCACAGCTGTTTGAATGTGTTTTTCAGGGAACTTATGCTGCCTGTTTCATATTAAGTTTACATTTACTTGTAATTCAAGAGTTCCATATTCATGTCTGGACAATTCCATTTTCTATTATTGTGAATTTTAAGAGAAGTAAACCACACTTACAGAGTTTTCTGAGCTCTATTAGTTTGTATTCTTAGGGATTTAAGTAGTTCCTTTAGAATCTCTATCGGATTGACCGAAATTAACATTGTAAACAGTTTACTCGTCATTTCGGAGCTGTTCGAAAGTGTTTTCGGTGTATTTATGCTACCCGTTTCATATTAAGGTTCCATGGACTTGTAATTCAAGAGTTCCGTATACATTTTTTGGACAACTCCATTGTATAATTACTGTGAATTCTATGAGAAATAACCACAGTAACAAAGTTTTCTGAGCTCTAAGAACTTGTATTCTTAAGGATATGAGGTAGTTTTCCGTTCAAACTCTTTCGGATTGACTCGAATTGTAAAGATTAACAGTATTTTCGCCATTCCACAGCTGTTTGAACCAGTTTTCAGTGTATTGACACTGCCCCTTTCATATAAACTTAGATTTACTTGTAATTCCAGAGTTCCATACACATTCATGGAAAATTCCATTCTCTTTGGAGGTAAATTCTAGGATTAGTAAGCGCTTCTACAGAGGATTCTGAGCTTTATGAGCTTGTATTCTCCAGGATTTAAGTAGTTTCTTTAGAAACTCCATCAGATTGACTGAAATTAAAATTGTAAACATTTTACACCTCATTTCACAGCTGTTTGAATGTGTTTTCAGGGAACTTAAGCTGCCTGTTTCATATTAAGTTTACATTTACTTGTAATTCAAGAGTTCCATATTCATGTCTGGACAATTCCATTTTCTATTATTGTGAATTTTAAGAGAAGTAACCACACTTACAGAGTTTTCTGAGCTCTATTAGTTTGTATTCTTAGGGATTTAAGTAGTTCCTTTAGAATCTCTATCGGATTGACCGAAATTAACATTGTAAACAGTTTACTCGTCATTTCGGAGCTGTTCGAAAGTGTTTTCGGTGTATTTATGCTACCCGTTTCATATTAAGGTTCCATGGACTTGTAATTCAAGAGTTCCGTATACATTTTTGGACAACTCCATTGTATATTACTGTGAATTCTATGAGAAATAACCACAGTAACAAAGTTTTCTGAGCTCTAAGAACTTGTATTCTTAAGGATATGAGGTAGTTTCCGTTCAAACTCGATCGGATTGACTCGAATTGTAAAGAATTAACAGTATTTTCGCCATTCCACAGCTGTTTGAACCAGTTTTCAGTGTATTGACACTGCCCCTTTCATATAAACCTCGATTTACTTGTAATTCCAGAGTTCCATACACATTCATGGACAATTCCACTCTCTTTGGAGGTAAATTCTTAGATTAGTAAGCACTTCTACAGAGGATTCTGAGCTTTCTTAGATCGTATTCTCAAGGATTTAAGTAGTTTCTTTAGAAACTCCATCACATTGACTGAAATTAAAATTGTAAACATTTTACACCTCATTCACAGCTGTTTGAATGTGTTTTCAGGGAACTTATGCTGCCTGTTTCATATTAAGTTTACATTTACTTGTAATTCAAGAGTTCCATATTCATGTCTGGACAATTCCATTTTCTATTATTGTGAATTTTAAGAGAAGTAACCACACTTACAGAGTTTTCTGAGCTCTATTAGTTTGTATTCTTAGGGATTTAAGTAGTTCCTTTAGAATCTCTATCGGATTGACCGAAATTAACATTGTAAACAGTTTACTCGTCATTTCGGAGCTGTTCGAAAGTGTTTTCGGTGTATTTATGCTACCCGTTTCATATTAAGGTTCCATGGACTTGTAATTCAAGAGTTCCGTATAAATTTTTGGACAACTCCATTGTATATTACTGTGAATTCTATGAGAAATAACCACAGTAACAAAGTTTTCTGAGCTCTAAGAACTTGTATTCTTAAGGATATGAGGTAGTTTCCGTTCAAACTCTTTCGGATTGACTCGAATTGTAAAGATTAACAGTATTTTCGCCATTTCCACAGCTGTTTGAACCAGTTTTCAGTGTATTGACACTGCCCCTTTCATATAAACTTAGATTTACTTGTAATTCCAGAGTTCCATACACATTCATGGAAAATTCCATTCTCTTTGGAGGTAAATTCTAGGATTAGTAAGCGCTTCTACAGAGGATTCTGAGCTTTATGAGCTTGTATTCTCCAGGATTTAAGTAGTTTCTTTAGAAACTCCATCAGATTGACTGAAAATTAAAATAGTAAACATTTTACACCTCATTTCACAGCTGTTTGAATGTGTTTTTCAGGGAACTTATGCTGCCTGTTTCATATTAACTTTACATTTACTTGTAATTTCAAGAGTTCCATATTCATGTCTGGACAATTCCATTTTCTATTATTGTGAATTCTAAGTAAGTAACCACACTTACAGAGTTTTCTGAGCTCTATTAGTTTGTATTCTTAGGGATTTAAGTAGTTCCTTTAGAATCTCTATCGGATTGACCGAAATTAACATTGTAAACAGTTTACTCGTCATTTCGGAGCTGTTCGAAAGTGTTTTCGGGGTATTTATGCTACACGTTTCATATTAAGGTTCCATGGACTTGTAATTCAAGAGTTCCGTATACATTTTTGGACAACTCCATTGTATATTACTGTGAATTCTATGAGAAATAACCACAGTAACAAAGTTTTCTGAGCTCTAAGAACTTGTATTCTTAAGGATATGAGGTAGTTTCCGTTCAAACTCTTTCGGATTGACTCGAATTGTAAAGATTAACAGTATTTTCGCCATTCCACAGCTGTTTGAACCAGTTTTCAGTGTATTGACACTGCCCCTTTCATATAAACTTAGATTTACTTGTAATTCCAGAGTTCCATACACATTCATGGAAAATTCCATTCTCTTTGGAGGTAAATTCTAGGATTAGTAAGCGCTTCTACAGAGGATTCTGAGCTTTATGAGCTTGTATTCTCCAGGATTTAAGTAGTTTCTTTAGAAACTCCATCAGATTGACTGAAATTAAAATTGTAAACATTTTACACCTCATTTCACAGCTGTTTGAATGTGTTTTCAGGGAACTTAAGCTGCCTGTTTCATATTAAGGTTTACATTTACTTGTAATTCAAGAGTTCCATATTCATGTCTGGACAATTCCATTTTCTATTATTGTGAATTTTAAGAGAAGTAACCACACTTACAGAGTTTTTCTGAGCTCTATTAGTTTGTATTCTTAGGGATTTAAGTAGTTCCTTTAGAATCTCTATCGGATTGACCGAAATTAACATTGTAAACAGTTTACTCGTCATTTCGCAGCTGTTCGAATGTGTTTTCAGTGTATTTATGCTACCCGTTTCATATTAAGGTTCCATGGACTTGTAATTCAAGAGTTCCATATACATTTCTGGACAACTCCATTGTATATTACTGTGAATTCTATGAGAAGTAACCACAGTTACAAAGTTTTCTGAGCTCTAAGAAACTTGTATTCTTAACGATATGAAGTAGTTTCTGTTCAACCTCAACTGGATTGACTCGAACTGTAAAGATTAACAGTATTCTCCTCATTCCACAGCTGTTTGAACCTGTTTTCAGTGTATTGACACTGCCCCTTTCATATAAACCTCGATTTACTTGTAATTCCAGAGTTCCATACACATTCATGGACAATTCCACTCTCTTTGGAGGTAAATTCTCAGATTAGTAAGCACTTCTACAGAGGATTCTGAGCTTTCTTAGCTCGTATTCTCAAGGATTTAAGTAGTTTCTTTAGAAACTCCATCACATTGACTGAAATTAAAATTGTAAACATTTTACACCCTCATTTCACAGCTGTTTGAATGTGTTTTCAGGGAACTTATGCTGCCTGTTTCATATTAAGTTTACATTTACTTGTAATTCAAGAGTTCCATATTCATGTCTGGACAATTCCATTTTCTATTATTGTGAATTTTAAGAGAAGTAACCACACTTACAGAGTTTTCTGAGCTCTATTAGTTTGTATTCTTAGGGATTTAAGTAGTTCCTTTAGAATCTCTATCGGATTGACCGAAATTAACATTGTAAACAGTTTACTCGTCATTTCGGAGCTGTTCGAAAGTGTTTTCGGTGTATTTATGCTACCCGTTTCATATTAAGGTTCCATGGACTTGTAATTCAAGAGTTCCGTATACATTTTTGGACAACTCCATTGTATATTACTGTGAATTCTATGAGAAATAACCACAGTAACAAAGTTTTCTGAGCTCTAAGAACTTGTATTCTTAAGGATATGAGGTAGTTTCCGTTCAAACTCTTTCGGATTGACTCGAATTGTAAAGATTAACAGTATTTTCGCCATTCCACAGCTGTTTGAACCAGTTTTCAGTGTATTGACACTGCCCCTTTCATATAAACTTAGATTTACTTGTAATTCCAGAGTTCCATACACATTCATGGAAAATTCCATTCTCTTTGGAGGTAAATTCTAGGATTAGTAAGCGCTTCTACAGAGGATTCTGAGCTTTATGAGCTTGTATTCTCCAGGATTTAAGTAGTTTCTTTAGAAACTCCATCAGATTGACTGAAATTAAAATTGTAAACATTTTACACCTCATTTCACAGCTGTTTGAATGCTGTTTGAATGTGTTTTCAGGGAACTTAAGCTGCCTGTTTCATATTAAGTTTACATTTACTTGTAATTCAAGAGTTCCATATTCATGTCTGGACAATTCCATTTTCTATTATTGTGAATTTTAAGAGAAGTAACCACACTTACAGAGTTTTCTGAGCTCTATTAGTTTGTATTCTTAGGGATTTAAGTAGTTCCTTTAGAATCTCTATCGGATTGACCGAAATTAACATTGTAAACAGTTTACTCGTCATTTCGGAGCTGTTCGAAAGTGTTTTCGGTGTATTTATGCTACCCGTTTCATATTAAGGTTCCATGGACTTGTAATTCAAGAGTTCCGTATACATTTTTGGACAACTCCATTGTATATTACTGTGAATTCTATGAGAAATAACCACAGTAACAAAGTTTTCTGAGCTCTAAGAACTTGTATTCTTAAGGATATGAGGTAGTTTCCGTTCAAACTCGATCGGATTGACTCGAATTGTAAAGATTAACAGTATTTTCGCCATTCCACAGCTGTTTGAACCAGTTTTCAGTGTATTGACACTGCCCCTTTCATATAAACCTCGATTTACTTGTAATTCCAGAGTTCCATACACATTCATGGACAATTCCACTCTCTTTGGAGGTAAATTCTCAGATTAGTAAGCACTTCTACAGAGGATTCTGAGCTTTCTTAGATCGTATTCTCAAGGATTTAAGTAGTTTCTTTAGAAACTCCATCACATTGACTGAAATTAAAATTGTAAACATTTTACACACCTCATTTCACAGCTGTTTGAATGTGTTTTCAGGGAACTTATGCTGCCTGTTTCATATTAAGTTTACATTTACTTGTAATTCAAGAGTTCCATATTCATGTCTGGACAATTCCATTTTCTATTATTGTGAATTTTAAGAGAAGTAACCACACTTACAGAGTTTTCTGAGCTCTATTAGTTTGTATTCTTAGGGATTTAAGTAGTTCCTTTAGAATCTCTATCGGATTGACCGAAATTAACATTGTAAACAGTTTACTCGTCATTTCGGAGCTGTTCGAAAGTGTTTTCGGTGTATTTATGCTACCCGTTTCATATTAAGGTTCCATGGACTTGTAATTCAAGAGTTCCGTATACATTTTTGGACAACTCCATTGTATATTACTGTGAATTCTATGAGAAATAACCACAGTAACAAAGTTTTCTGAGCTCTAAGAACTTGTATTCTTAAGGATATGAGGTAGTTTCCGTTCAAACTCGATCGGATTGACTCGAATTGTAAAGATTAACAGTATTTTCGCCATTCCACAGCTGTTTGAACCAGTTTTCAGTGTATTGACACTGCCCCTTTCATATAAACTTAGATTTACTTGTAATTCCAGAGTTCCATACACATTCATGGAAAATTCCATTCTCTTTGGAGGTAAATTCTAGGATTAGTAAGCGCTTCTACAGAGGATTCTGAGCTTTATGAGCTTGTATTCTCCAGGATTTAAGTAGTTTCTTTAGAAACTCCATCAGATTGACTGAAATTAAAATAGTAAACATTTTACACCTCATTTCACAGCTGTTTGAATGTGTTTTCAGGGAACTTATGCTGCCTGTTTCATATTAACTTTACATTTACTTGTAATTCAAGAGTTCCATATTCATGTCTGGACAATTCCATTTTCTATTATTGTGAATTCTAAGTAAGTAACCACACTTACAGAGTTTTCTGAGCTCTATTAGTTTGTATTCTTAGGGATTTAAGTAGTTCCTTTAGAATCTCTATCGGATTGACCGAAATTAACATTGTAAACAGTTTACTCGTCATTTCGGAGCTGTTCGAAAGTGTTTTCGGTGTATTTATGCTACCCGTTTCATATTAAGGTTCCATGGACTTGTAATTCAAGAGTTCCGTATACATTTTTGGACAACTCCATTGTATATTACTGTGAATTTCTATGAGAAATAACCACAGTAACAAAGTTTTCTGAGCTCTAAGAACTTGTATTCTTAAGGATATGAGGTAGTTTCCGTTCAAACTCTTTCGGATTGACTCGAATTGTAAAGATTAACAGTATTTTCGCCATTCCACAGCTGTTTGAACCAGTTTTCAGTGTATTGACACTGCCCCTTTCATATAAACTTAGATTTACTTGTAATTCCAGAGTTCCATACACATTCATGGAAAATTCCATTCTCTTTGGAGGTAAATTCTAGGATTAGTAAGCGCTTCTACAGAGGATTCTGAGCTTTATGAGCTTGTATTCTCCAGGATTTAAGTAGTTTCTTTAGAAACTCCATCAGATTGACTGAAATTAAAATAGTAAACATTTTACACCTCATTTCACAGCTGTTTGAATGTGTTTTCAGGGAACTTATGCTGCCTGTTTCATATTAACTTTACATTTACTTGTAATTCAAGAGTTCCATATTCATGTCTGGACAATTCCATTTTCTATTATTGTGAATTCTAAGTAAGTAACCACACTTACAGAGTTTTCTGAGCTCTATTAGTTTGTATTCTTAGGGATTTAAGTAGTTCCTTTAGAATCTCTATCGGATTGACCGAAATTAACATTGTAAACAGTTTACTCGTCATTTCGGAGCTGTTCGAAAGTGTTTTCGGTGTATTTATGCTACCCGTTTCATATTAAGGTTCCATGGACTTGTAATTCAAGAGTTCCGTATACATTTTTGGACAACTCCATTGTATATTACTGTGAATTCTATGAGAAATAACCACAGTAACAAAGTTTTCTGAGCTCTAAGAACTTGTATTCTTAAGGATATGAGGTAGTTTCCGTTCAAACTCTTTCGGATTGACTCGAATTGTAAAGATTAACAGTATTTTCGCCATTCCACAGCTGTTTGAAACCAGTTTTCAGTGTATTGACACTGCCCCTTTCATATAAACTTAGATTTACTTGTAATTCCAGAGTTCCATACACATTCATGGAAAATTCCATTCTCTTTGGAGGTAAATTCTAGGATTAGTAAGCGCTTCTACAGAGGATTCTGAGCTTTATGAGCTTGTATTCTCCAGGATTTAAGTAGTTTCTTTAGAAACTCCATCAGATTGACTGAAATTAAAATAGTAAACATTTTACACCTCATTTCACAGCTGTTTGAATGTGTTTTCAGGGAACTTATGCTGCCTGTTTCATATTAACTTTACATTTACTTGTAATTCAAGAGTTCCATATTCATGTCTGGACAATTCCATTTTCTATTATTGTGAATTCTAAGTAAGTAACCACACTTACAGAGTTTTCTGAGCTCTATTAGTTTGTATTCTTAGGGATTTAAGTAGTTCCTTTAGAATCTCTATCGGATTGACCGAAATTAACATTGTAAACAGTTTACTCGTCATTTCGCAGCTGTTCGAAAGTGTTTTCAGTGTATTTATGCTACCCGTTTCATATTAAGGTTCCATGGACTTGTAATTCAAGAGTTCCATATACATTTCTGGACAATTCCATTGTATATTACTGTGAATTCTATGAGAAGTAACCACAGTTACAAAGTTTTCTGAGCTCTAAGAACTTGTATTCTTAAGGATATGAGGTAGTTTCTGTTCAAACTCGATGGGATTGACTCGAATTGTAAAGATTAACAGTATTCTCGTCATTCCACAGCTGTTTGAACCAGTTTTCAGTGTATTGACACTGCCCCTTTCATATAAACCTCGATTTACTTGTAATTCCAGAGTTCCATACACATTCATGGACAATTCCATTCTCTTTAGAGGTAAACTCTAAGATTAGTAAGCACTTCTACAAAGGATTCTGAGCTTTCTTAGGTCGTATTCTCAAGGATTTAAGTAGTTTCCTTAGAAACTCCATCAGATTGCTTGAAATTAAAATTGTAAACATTTTACACCTCATTTCACAGCTGTTTGAATGTGTTTTCAGGGAACTTATGCTGCCTGTTTCATATTAAGTTTACATTCACTTGTAATTCAAGAGTTCCATATTCATGTCTGGACAATTCCATTTTCTATTATTGTGAATTTTAAGAGAAGTAACCACACTTACAGAGTTTCCTGAGCTCTATTAGTTTGTATTCTTAGGGATTTAAGTAGTTCCTTTAGAATCTCTATCGGATTGACCGAAATTAACATTGTAAACAGTTTACTCGTCATTTCGGAGCTGTTCGAAAGTGTTTTCGGTGTATTTATGCTACCCGTTTCATATTAAGGTTCCATGGACTTGTAATTCAAGAGTTCCGTATACATTTCTGGACAACTCCATTGTATATTACTGTGAATTCTATGAGAAGTAACCACAGTTACAAAGTTTTCTGAGCTCTAAGAACTTGTATTCTTAACGATATGAAGTAGTTTCTGTTCAAACCTCAACTGGATTGACTCGAACTGTAAAGATTAACAGTATTCTCCTCATTCCACAGCTGTTTGAACCTGTTTTCAGTGTATTGACACTGCCCCCTTTCATATAAACCTCGATTTACTTGTAATTCCAGAGTTCCATACACATTCATGGACAATTCCACTCTCTTTGGAGGTAAATTCTCAGATTAGTAAGCACTTCTACAGAGGACTCTGAGCTTTCTTAGCTCGTATTCTCAAGGATTTAAGTAGTTTCTTTAGAAACTCCATCACATTGACTGAAATTAAAATTGTAAACATTTTACACCTCATTTCACAGCTGTTTGAATGTGTTTTCAGGGAACTTATGCTGCCTGTTTCATATTAAGTTTACATTTAATTGTAATTCAAGAGTTCCATATTCATGTCTGGACAATTCCATTTTCTATTATTGTGAATTCTAAGTAAGTAACCACACTTACAGAGTTTTCTGAGCTCTATTAGTTTGTATTCTTAGGGATTTAATTAGTTCCTTTAGAATCTCTATCGGATTGACCGAAATTAACATTGTAAACAGTTTACTCATCATTTCGCAGCCGTTCCAAAGTGTTTTCAGTGTATTTATGCTACCCGTTTCATATTAAGGTTCCATGGACTTGTAATTCAAGAGTTCCATATACATTTCTGGACAATTCCATTGTATATTACTTGAATTCTATGAGAAGTAACCACAGTTACAAAGTTTTCTGAGCTCTAAGAACTTGTATTCTTAAGGATATGAGGTAGTTTCTGTTCAAACCTGATCAGATTGACTCGAATTGTAAAGATTAACAGTATTCTCGTCATTCCACACCTGTTTGAACCAGTTTTCAGTGTATTGAAACTCCCCCTTTCATATAAACCTCGATTTACTTGTAATTCCAGAGTTCCATACACATTCATGGAAAATTAAATTCTCTTTGGAGGTAAATTCTAGGATTAGTAATCGCTTCTACAGAGGATTCTGAGCTTTATTAGCTTGTATTCTCCAGGATTTAAGTACTTTCTTTAGAAACTCCATCAGATTGACTGAAATTAAAATTGTAAACATTTTACACCTCATTTCACAGCTGTTTTGAATGTGTTTTCAGGGAACTTATGCTGCCTGTTTCATATTAAGTTTACATTTACTTGTAATTCAAGAGTTCCATATTCATGTCTGGACAATTCCATTTTCTATTATTGTGAATTTTAAGAGAAGTAACCACACTTACAGAGTTTCCTGAGGTCTATTAGTTTGTATTCTTAGGGATTTAAGTAGTTCCTTTAGAATCTCTATCAGATTGACCGAAATTAACATTGTAAACAGTTTACTCGTCATTTCGGAGCTGTTCGAAAGTGTTTTCGGTGTATTTATGCTACCCGTTTCATATTAAGGTTCCATGGACTTGTAATTCAAGAGTTCCGTATACATTTTTGGACAACTCCATTGTATATTACTGTGAATTCTATGAGAAATAACCACAGTAACAAAGTTTTCTGAGCTCTAAGAATTTGTATTCTTAAGGATATGAGGTAGTTTCCGTTCAAACTCTTTCGGATTGACTCGAATTGTAAAGATTAACAGTATTTTCGCCATTCCACAGCTGTTTGAACCAGTTTTCAGTGTATTGACACTGCCCCTTTCATATAAACTTAGATTTACTTGTAATTCCAGAGTTCCATACACATTCATGGAAAATTCCATTCTCTTTGGAGGTAAATTCTAGGATTAGTAAGCGCTTCTACAGAGGATTCTGAGCTTTATGAGCTTGTATTCTCCAGGATTTAAGTAGTTTCTTTAGAAACTCCATCAGATTGACTGAAATTAAAATTGTAAACATTTTACACCTCATTTCACAGCTGTTTGAATGTGTTTTCAGGGAACTTAAGCTGCCTGTTTCATATTAAGTTTACATTTACTTGTAATTCAAGAGTTTCATATTCATGTCTGGACAATTCCATTTTCTATTATTGTGAATTTTAAGAGAATTAACCACACTTACAGAGTTTTCTGAGCTCTATTAGTTTGTATTCTTAGGGATTTAAGTAGTTCCTTTAGAATCTCTATCGGATTGACCGAAATTAACATTGTAAACAGTTTACTCGTCATTTCGGAGCTGTTCGAAAGTGTTTTCGGTGTATTTATGCTACCCGTTTCATATTAAGGTTCCATGGACTTGTAATTCAAGAGTTCCGTATACATTTTTGGACAACTCCATTGTATATTACTGTGAATTCTATGAGAAATAACCACAGTAACAAAGTTTTCTGAGCTCTAAGAACTTGTATTCTTAAGGATATGAGGTAGTTTCCGTTCAAACTCGATCGGATTGACTCGAATTGTAAAGATTAACAGTATTTTCGCCATTCCACAGCTGTTTGAACCAGTTTTCAGTGTATTGACACTGCCCCTTTCATATAAACCTCGATTTACTTGTAATTCCAGAGTTCCATACACATTCATGGACAATTCCACTCTCTTTGGAGGTAAATTCTCAGATTAGTAAGCACTTCTACAGAGGATTCTGAGCTTTCTTAGCTCGTATTCTCAAGGATTTAAGTAGTTTCTTTAGAAACTCCATCACATTGACTGAAATTAAAATTGTAAACATTTTACACCTCATTTCACAGCTGTTTGAATGTGTTTTCAGGGAACTTATGCTGCCTGTTTCATATTAAGTTTACATTTACTTGTAATTCAAGAGTTCCATATTCATGTCTGGACAATTCCATTTTCTATTATTGTGAATTTTAAGAGAAGTAACCACACTTACAGAGTTTTCTGAGCTCTATTAGTTTGTATTCTTAGGGATTTAAGTAGTTCCTTTAGAATCTCTATCGGATTGACCGAAATTAACATTGTAAACAGTTTACTCGTCATTTCGGAGCTGTTCGAAAGTGTTTTCGGTGTATTTATGCTACCCGTTTCATATTAAGGTTCCATGGACTTGTAATTCAAGAGTTCCGTATACATTTTTGGACAACTCCATTGTATATTACTGTGAATTCTATGAGAAATAACCACAGTAACAAAGTTTTCTGAGCTCTAAGAACTTGTATTCTTAAGGATATGAGGTAGTTTCCGTTCAAACTCTTTCGATTGACTCGAATTGTAAAGATTAACAGTATTTTCGCCATTCAACAGCTGTTTGAACCAGTTTTCAGTGTATTGACACTGCCCCTTTCATATAAACTTAGATTTACTTGTAATTCCAGAGTTCCATACACATTCATGGAAAATTCCATTCTCTTTGGAGGTAAATTCTAGGATTAGTAAGCGCTTCTACAGAGGATTCTGAGCTTTATGAGCTTGTATTCTCCAGGATTTAAGTAGTTTCTTTAGAAACTCCATCAGATTGACTGAAATTAAAATAGTAAACATTTTACACCTCATTTCACAGCTGTTTGAATGTGTTTTCAGGGAACTTATGCTGCCTGTTTCATATTAACTTTACATTTACTTGTAATTCAAGAGTTCCATATTCATGTCTGGACAATTCCATTTTCTATTATTGTGAATTCTAAGTAAGTAACCACACTTACAGAGTTTTCTGAGCTCTATTAGTTTGTATTCTTAGGGATTTAAGTAGTTCCTTTAGAATCTCTATCGGATTGACCGAAATTAACATTGTAAACAGTTTACTCGTCATTTCGCAGCTGTTCGAAAGTGTTTTCAGTGTATTTATGCTACCCGTTTCATATTAAGGTTCCATGGACTTGTAATTCAAGAGTTCCATATACATTTCTGGACAATTCCATTGTATATTACTGTGAATTCTATGAGAAGTAACCACAGTTACAAAGTTTTCTGAGCTCTAAGAACTTGTATTCTTAAGGATATGAGGTAGTTTCTGTTCAAACTCGATGGGATTGACTCGAATTGTAAAGATTAACAGTATTCTCGTCATTCCACAGCTGTTTGAACCAGTTTTCAGTGTATTGACACTGCCCCTTTCATATAAACCTCGATTTACTTGTAATTCCAGAGTTCCATACACATTCATGGACAATTCCATTCTCTTTAGAGGTAAACTCTAAGATTAGTAAGCACTTCTACAAAGGATTCTGAGCTTTCTTAGCTCGTATTCTCAAGGATTTAAGTAGTTTCCTTAGAAACTCCATCAGATTGCTTGAAATTAAAATTGTAAACATTTTACACCTCATTTCACAGCTGTTTGAATGTGTTTTCAGGGAACTTATGCTGCCTGTTTCATATTAAGTTTACATTTACTTGTAATTCAAGAGTTCCATATTCATGTCTGGACAATTCCATTTTCTATTATTGTGAATTTTAAGAGAAGTAACCACACTTACAGAGTTTCCTGAGCTCTATTAGTTTGTATTCTTAGGGATTTAAGTAGTTCCTTTAGAATCTCTATCGGATTGACCGAAATTAACATTGTAAACAGTTTACTCGTCATTTCGCAGCTGTTCGAATGTGTTTTCAGTGTATTTATGCTACCCGTTTCATATTAAGGTTCCATGGACTTGTAATTCAAGAGTTCCATATACATTTCTGGACAACTCCATTGTATATTACTGTGAATTCTATGAGAAGTAACCACAGTTACAAAGTTTTCTGAGCTCTAAGAACTTGTATTCTTAACGATATGAAGTAGTTTCTGTTCAAACACAACTGGATTGACTCGAACTGTAAAGATTAACAGTATTTTCGCCATTCCACAGCTGTTTGAACCAGTTTTCAGTGTATTGACACTGCCCCTTTCATATAAACTTAGATTTACTTGTAATTCCAGAGTTCCATACACATTCATGGAAAATTCCATTCTCTTTGGAGGTAAATTCTAGGATTAGTAAGCGCTTCTACAGAGGATTCTGAGCTTTATGAGCTTGTATTCTCCAGGATTTAAGTAGTTTCTTTAGAAACTCCATCAGATTGACTGAAATTAAAATTGTAAACATTTTACACCTCATTTCACAGCTGTTTGAATGTGTTTTCAGGGAACTTATGCTGCCTGTTTCATATTAAGTTTACATTTACTTGTAATTCAAGAGTTCCATATTCATGTCTGGACAATTCCATTTTCTATTATTGTGAATTTTAAGAGAAGTAACCACACTTACAGAGTTTTCTGAGCTCTATTAGTTTGTATTCTTAGGGATTTAAGTAGTTCCTTTAGAATCTCTATCGGATTGACCGAAATTAACATTGTAAACAGTTTACTCGTCATTTCGCAGCTGTTCGAATGTGTTTTCAGTGTATTTATGCTACCCGTTTCATATTAAGGTTCCATGGACTTGTAATTCAAGAGTTCCATATACATTTCTGGACAACTCCATTGTATATTACTGTGAATTTTATGAGAAGTAACCACAGTTACAAAGTTTTCTGAGCTCTAAGAACTGGTATTCTTAACGATATGAAGTAGTTTCTGTTCAAACTCAACTGGATTGACTCGAACTGTAAAGATTAACAGTATTCTCCTCATTCCACAGCTGTTTGAACCTGTTTTCAGTGTATTGACACTGCCCCTTTCATATAAACCTCGATTTACTTGTAATTCCAGAGTTCCATACACATTCATGGACAATTCCACTCTCTTTGGAGGTAAATTCTCAGATTAGTAAGCACTTCTACAGAGGATTCTGAGGTTTCTTAGCTCGTATTCTCAAGGATTTAAGTAGTTTCTTTAGAAACTCCATCACATTGACTGAAATTAAAATTGTAAACATTTTACACCTCATTTCACAGCTGTTTGAATGTGTTTTCAGGGAACTTATGCTGCCTGTTTCATATTAAGTTTACATTTACTTGTAATTCAAGAGTTCCATATTCATGTCTGGACAATTCCATTTTCTATTATTGTGAATTTTAAGAGAAGTAACCACACTTACAGAGTTTTCTGAGCTCTATTAGTTTGTATTCTTAGGGATTTAAGTAGTTCCTTTAGAATCTCTATCGGATTGACCGAAATTAACATTGTAAACAGTTTACTCGTCATTTCGGAGCTGTTCGAAAGTGTTTTCGGTGTATTTATGCTACCCGTTTCATATTAAGGTTCCATGGACTTGTAATTCAAGAGTTCCGTATACATTTTTGGACAACTCCATTGTATATTACTGTGAATTCTATGAGAAATAACCACAGTAACAAAGTTTTCTGAGCTCTAAGAACTTGTATTCTTAAGGATATGAGGTAGTTTCCGTTCAAACTCTTTCGGATTGACTCGAATTGTAAAGATTAACAGTATTTTCGCCATTCCACAGCTGTTTGAACCAGTTTTCAGTGTATTGACACTGCCCCTTTCATATAAACTTAGATTTACTTGTAATTCCAGAGTTCCATACACATTCATGGAAAATTCCATTCTCTTTGGAGGTAAATTCTAGGATTAGTAAGCGCTTCTACAGAGGATTCTGAGCTTTATGAGCTTGTATTCTCCAGGATTTAAGTAGTTTCTTTAGAAACTCCATCAGATTGACTGAAATTAAAATTGTAAACATTTTACACCTCATTTCACAGCTGTTTGAATGTGTTTTCAGGGAACTTAAGCTGCCTGTTTCATATTAAGTTTACATTTACTTGTAATTCAAGAGTTCCATATTCATGTCTGGACAATTCCATTTTCTATTATTGTGAATTTTAAGAGAAGTAACCACACTTACAGAGTTTTCTGAGCTCTATTAGTTTGTATTCTTAGGGATTTAAGTAGTTCCTTTAGAATCTCTATCGGATTGACCGAAATTAACATTGTAAACAGTTTACTCGTCATTTCGGAGCTGTTCGAAAGTGTTTTCGGTGTATTTATGCTACCCGTTTCATATTAAGGTTCCATGGACTTGTAATTCAAGAGTTCCGTATACATTTTTGGACAACTCCATTGTATATTACTGTGAATTCTATGAGAAATAACCACAGTAACAAAGTTTTCTGAGCTCTAAGAACTTGTATTCTTAAGGATATGAGGTAGTTTCCGTTCAAACTCTTTCGGATTGACTCGAATTGTAAAGATTAACAGTATTTTCGCCATTCCACAGCTGTTTGAACCAGTTTTCAGTGTATTGACACTGCCCCTTTCATATAAACTTAGATTTACTTGTAATTCCAGAGTTCCATACACATTCATGGAAAATTCCATTCTCTTTGGAGGTAAATTCTAGGATTAGTAAGCGCTTCTACAGAGGATTCTGAGCTTTATGAGCTTGTATTCTCCAGGATTTAAGTAGTTTCTTTAGAAACTCCATCAGATTGACTGAAATTAAAATAGTAAACATTTTACACCTCATTTCACAGCTGTTTGAATGTGTTTTCAGGGAACTTATGCTGCCTGTTTCATATTAACTTTACATTTACTTGTAATTCAAGAGTTCCATATTCATGTCTGGACAATTCCATTTTCTATTATTGTGAATTCTAAGTAAGTAACCACACTTACAGAGTTTTCTGAGCTCTATTAGTTTGTATTCTTAGGGATTTAAGTAGTTCCATTAGAATCTCTATCGGATTGACCGAAATTAACATTGTAAACAGTTTACTCGTCATTTCGCAGCTGTTCGAAAGTGTTTTCAGTGTATTTATGCTACCCGTTTCATATTAAGGTTCCATGGACTTGTAATTCAAGAGTTCCATATACATTTCTGGACAATTCCATTGTATATTACTGTGAATTCTATGAGAAGTAACCACAGTTACAAAGTTTTCTGAGCTCTAAGAACTTGTATTCTTAAGGATATGAGGTAGTTTCTGTTCAAACTCGATGGGATTGACTCGAATTGTAAAGATTAACAGTATTCTCGTCATTCCACAGCTGTTTGAACCAGTTTTCAGTGTATTGACACTGCCCCTTTCATATAAACCTCGATTTACTTGTAATTCCAGAGTTCCATACACATTCATGGACAATTCCATTCTCTTTAGAGGTAAACTCTAAGATTAGTAAGCACTTCTACAAAGGATTCTGAGCTTTCTTAGCTCGTATTCTCAAGGATTTAAGTAGTTTCCTTAGAAACTCCATCAGATTGCTTGAAATTAAAATTGTAAACATTTTACACCTCATTTCACAGCTGTTTGAATGTGTTTTCAGGGAACTTATGCTGCCTGTTTCATATTAAGTTTACATTTACTTGTAATTCAAGAGTTCCATATTCATGTCTGGACAATTCCATTTTCTATTATTGTGAATTTTAAGAGAAGTAACCACACTTACAGAGTTTCCTGAGCTCTATTAGTTTGTATTCTTAGGGATTTAAGTAGTTCCTTTAGAATCTCTATCGGATTGACCGAAATTAACATTGTAAACAGTTTACTCGTCATTTCGGAGCTGTTCGAAAGTGTTTTCGGTGTATTTATGCTACCCGTTTCATATTAAGGTTCCATGGACTTGTAATTCAAGAGTTCCATATACATTTCTGGACAACTCCATTGTATATTACTGTGAATTCTATGAGAAGTAACCACAGTTACAAAGTTTTCTGAGCTCTAAGAACTTGTATTCTTAACGATATGAAGTAGTTTCTGTTCAAACTCAACTGGATTGACTCGAACTGTAAAGATTAACAGTATTTTCGCCATTCCACAGCTGTTTGAACCAGTTTTCAGTGTATTGACACTGCCCCTTTCATATAAACTTAGATTTACTTGTAATTCCAGAGTTCCATACACATTCATGGAAAATTCCATTCTCTTTGGAGGTAAATTCTAGGATTAGTAAGCGCTTCTACAGAGGATTCTGAGCTTTATGAGCTTGTATTCTCCAGGATTTAAGTAGTTTCTTTAGAAACTCCATCAGATTGACTGAAATTAAAATTGTAAACATTTTACACCTCATTTCACAGCTGTTTGAATGTGTTTTCAGGGAACTTATGCTGCCTGTTTCATATTAAGTTTACATTTACTTGTAATTCAAGAGTTCCATATTCATGTCTGGACAATTCCATTTTCTATTATTGTGAATTTTAAGAGAAGTAACCACACTTACAGAGTTTTCTGAGCTCTATTAGTTTGTATTCTTAGGGATTTAAGTAGTTCCTTTAGAATCTCTATCGGATTGACCGAAATTAACATTGTAAACAGTTTACTCGTCATTTCGCAGCTGTTCGAATGTGTTTTCAGTGTATTTATGCTACCCGTTTCATATTAAGGTTCCATGGACTTGTAATTCAAGAGTTCCATATACATTTCTGGACAACTCCATTGTATATTACTGTGAATTCTATGAGAAGTAACCACAGTTACAAAGTTTTCTGAGCTCTAAGAACTTGTATTCTTAACGATATGAAGTAGTTTCTGTTCAAACTCAACTGGATTGACTCGAACTGTAAAGATTAACAGTATTCTCCTCATTCCACAGCTGTTTGAACCTGTTTTCAGTGTATTGACACTGCCCCTTTCATATAAACCTCGATTTACTTGTAATTCCAGAGTTCCATACACATTCATGGACAATTCCACTCTCTTTGGAGGTAAATTCTCAGATTAGTAAGCACTTCTACAGAGGATTCTGAGGTTTCTTAGCTCGTATTCTCAAGGATTTAAGTAGTTTCTTTAGAAACTCCATCACATTGACTGAAATTAAAATTGTAAACATTTTACACCTCATTTCACAGCTGTTTGAATGTGTTTTCAGGGAACTTATGCTGCCTGTTTCATATTAAGTTTACATTTACTTGTAATTCAAGAGTTCCATATTCATGTCTGGACAATTCCATTTTCTATTATTGTGAATTTTATGAGAAGTAACCACACTTACAGAGTTTTCTGAGCTCTATTAGTTTGTATTCTTAGGGATTTAAGTAGTTCCTTTAGAATCTCTATCGGATTGACCGAAATTAACATTGTAAACAGTTTACTCGTCATTTCGCAGCTGTTCGAATGTGTTTTCAGTGTATTTATGCTACCCGTTTCATATTAAGGTTCCATGGACTTGTAATTCAAGAGTTCCATATACATTTCTGGACAACTCCATTGTATATTACTGTGAATTCTATGAGAAGTAACCACAGTTACAAAGTTTTCTGAGCTCTAAGAACTTGTATTCTTAAGGATATGAGGTAGTTTCTGTTCAAACTCGATGGGATTGACTCGAATTGTAAAGATTAACAGTATTCTCGTCATTCCACAGCTGTTTGAACCAGTTTTCAGTGTATTGACACTGCCCCTTTCATATAAACTTAGATTTACTTGTAATTCCAGAGTTCCATACACATTCATGGAAAATTCCATTCTCTTTGGAGGTAAATTCTAGGATTAGTAAGCGCTTCTACAGAGGATTCTGAGCTTTATGAGCTTGTATTCTCCAGGATTTAAGTAGTTTCTTTAGAAACTCCATCAGATTGACTGAAATTAAAATAGTAAACATTTTACACCTCATTTCACAGCTGTTTGAATGTGTTTTCAGGGAACTTATGCTGCCTGTTTCATATTAACTTTACATTTACTTGTAATTCAAGAGTTCCATATTCATGTCTGGACAATTCCATTTTCTATTATTGTGAATTCTAAGTAAGTAACCACACTTACAGAGTTTTCTGAGCTCTATTAGTTTGTATTCTTAGGGATTTAAGTAGTTCCATTAGAATCTCTATCGGATTGACCGAAATTAACATTGTAAACAGTTTACTCGTCATTTCGCAGCTGTTCGAAAGTGTTTTCAGTGTATTTATGCTACCCGTTTCATATTAAGGTTCCATGGACTTGTAATTCAAGAGTTCCATATACATTTCTGGACAATTCCATTGTATATTACTGTGAATTCTATGAGAAGTAACCACAGTTACAAAGTTTTCTGAGCTCTAAGAACTTGTATTCTTAAGGATATGAGGTAGTTTCTGTTCAAACTCGATGGGATTGACTCGAATTGTAAAGATTAACAGTATTCTCGTCATTCCACAGCTGTTTGAACCAGTTTTCAGTGTATTGACACTGCCCCTTTCATATAAACCTCGATTTACTTGTAATTCCAGAGTTCCATACACATTCATGGACAA
Organism: Myotis yumanensis; assembly: GCF_028538775.1. Classification (NCBI taxonomy): domain Eukaryota; kingdom Metazoa; phylum Chordata; class Mammalia; order Chiroptera; family Vespertilionidae; genus Myotis; species Myotis yumanensis. Next base: position 24,328 of record NW_027223873.1, read on the forward strand.
TTCCATTCTCTTTAGAGGTAAACTCTAAGATTAGTAAGCACTTCTACAAAGGATTCTGAGCTTTCTTAGCTCGTATTCTCAAGGATTTAAGTAGTTTCCTTAGAAACTCCATCAGATTGCTTGAAATTAAAATTGTAAACATTTTACACCTCATTTCACAGCTGTTTGAATGTGTTTTCAGGGAACTTATGCTGCCTGTTTCATATTAAGTTTACATTTACTTGTAATTCAAGAGTTCCATATTCATGTCTGGACAATTCCATTTTCTATTATTGTGAATTTTAAGAGAAGTAACCACACTTACAGAGTTTCCTGAGCTCTATTAGTTTGTATTCTTAGGGATTTAAGTAGTTCCTTTAGAATCTCTATCGGATTGACCGAAATTAACATTGTAAACAGTTTACTCGTCATTTCGGAGCTGTTCGAAAGTGTTTTCGGTGTATTTATGCTACCCGTTTCATATTAAGGTTCCATGGACTTGTAATTCAAGAGTTCCATATACATTTCTGGACAACTCCATTGTATATTACTGTGAATTCTATGAGAAGTAACCACAGTTACAAAGTTTTCTGAGCTCTAAGAACTTGTATTCTTAACGATATGAAGTAGTTTCTGTTCAAACTCAACTGGATTGACTCGAACTGTAAAGATTAACAGTATTTTCGCCATTCCACAGCTGTTTGAACCAGTTTTCAGTGTATTGACACTGCCCCTTTCATATAAACTTAGATTTACTTGTAATTCCAGAGTTCCATACACATTCATGGAAAATTCCATTCTCTTTGGAGGTAAATTCTAGGATTAGTAAGCGCTTCTACAGAGGATTCTGAGCTTTATGAGCTTGTATTCTCCAGGATTTAAGTAGTTTCTTTAGAAACTCCATCAGATTGACTGAAATTAAAATTGTAAACATTTTACACCTCATTTCACAGCTGTTTGAATGTGTTTTCAGGGAACTTATGCTGCCTGTTTCATATTAAGTTTACATTTACTTGTAATTCAAGAGTTCCATATTCATGTCTGGACAATTCCATTTTCTATTATTGTGAATTTTAAGAGAAGTAACCACACTTACAGAGTTTTCTGAGCTCTATTAGTTTGTATTCTTAGGGATTTAAGTAGTTCCTTTAGAATCTCTATCGGATTGACCGAAATTAACATTGTAAACAGTTTACTCGTCATTTCGCAGCTGTTCGAATGTGTTTTCAGTGTATTTATGCTACCCGTTTCATATTAAGGTTCCATGGACTTGTAATTCAAGAGTTCCATATACATTTCTGGACAACTCCATTGTATATTACTGTGAATTCTATGAGAAGTAACCACAGTTACAAAGTTTTCTGAGCTCTAAGAACTTGTATTCTTAACGATATGAAGTAGTTTCTGTTCAAACTCAACTGGATTGACTCGAACTGTAAAGATTAACAGTATTCTCCTCATTCCACAGCTGTTTGAACCTGTTTTCAGTGTATTGACACTGCCCCTTTCATATAAACCTCGATTTACTTGTAATTCCAGAGTTCCATACACATTCATGGACAATTCCACTCTCTTTGGAGGTAAATTCTCAGATTAGTAAGCACTTCTACAGAGGATTCTGAGGTTTCTTAGCTCGTATTCTCAAGGATTTAAGTAGTTTCTTTAGAAACTCCATCACATTGACTGAAATTAAAATTGTAAACATTTTACACCTCATTTCACAGCTGTTTGAATGTGTTTTCAGGGAACTTATGCTGCCTGTTTCATATTAAGTTTACATTTACTTGTAATTCAAGAGTTCCATATTCATGTCTGGACAATTCCATTTTCTATTATTGTGAATTTTATGAGAAGTAACCACACTTACAGAGTTTTCTGAGCTCTATTAGTTTGTATTCTTAGGGATTTAAGTAGTTCCTTTAGAATCTCTATCGGATTGACCGAAATTAACATTGTAAACAGTTTACTCGTCATTTCGCAGCTGTTCGAATGTGTTTTCAGTGTATTTATGCTACCCGTTTCATATTAAGGTTCCATGGACTTGTAATTCAAGAGTTCCATATACATTTCTGGACAACTCCATTGTATATTACTGTGAATTCTATGAGAAGTAACCACAGTTACAAAGTTTTCTGAGCTCTAAGAACTTGTATTCTTAACGATATGAAGTAGTTTCTGTTCAAACTCAACTGGATTGACTCGAACTGTAAAGATTAACAGTATTCTCCTCATTCCACAGCTGTTTGAACCTGTTTTTAGTGTATTGACACTGCCCCTTTCATATAAACCTCGATTTACTTGTAATTCCAGAGTTCCATACACATTCATGGACAATTCCACTCTCTTTGGAGGTAAATTCTCAGATTAGTAAGCACTTCTACAGAGGATTCTGAGGTTTCTTAGCTCGTATTCTCAAGGATTTAAGTAGTTTCTTTAGAAACTCCATCAGATTGACTGAAATTAAAATTGTAAACATTTTACACCTCATTTCACAGCTGTTTGAATGTGTTTTCAGGGAACTTATGCTGCCTGTTTCATATTAACTTTACATTTACTTGTAATTCAAGAGTTCCATATTCATGTCTGGACAATTCCATTTTCTATTATTGTGAATTCTAAGTAAGTAACCACACTTACAGAGTTTTCTGAGCTCTATTAGTTTGTATTCTTAGGGATTTAAGTAGTGCCTTTAGAATCTCTATCGGATTGACCGAAATTAACATTGTAAACAGTTTACTCGTCATTTCGGAGCTGTTCGAAAGTGTTTTCGGTGTATTTATGCTACCCGTTTCATATTAAGGTTCCATGGACTTGTAATTCAAGAGTTCCGTATACATTTTTGGACAACTCCATTGTATATTACTGTGAATTCTATGAGAAATAACCACAGTAACAAAGTTTTCTGAGCTCTAAGAACTTGTATTCTTAAGGATATGAGGTAGTTTCCGTTCAAACTCTTTCGGATTGACTCGAAATGTAAAGATTAACAGTATTTTCGCCATTCCACAGCTGTTTGAACCAGTTTTCAGTGTATTGACACTGCCCCTTTCATATAAACTTAGATTTACTTGTAATTCCAGAGTTCCATACACATTCATGGAAAATTCCATTCTCTTTGGAGGTAAATTCTAGGATTAGTAAGCGCTTCTACAGAGGATTCTGAGCTTTATGAGCTTGTATTCTCCAGGATTTAAGTAGTTTCTTTAGAAACTCCATCAGATTGACTGAAATTAAAATTGTAAACATTTTACACCTCATTTCACAGCTGTTTGAATGTGTTTTCAGGGAACTTAAGCTGCCTGTTTCATATTAAGTTTACATTTCCTTGTAATTCAAGAGTTCCATATTCATGTCTGGACAATTCCATTTTCTATTATTGTGAATTTTAAGAGAAGTAACCACACTTACAGAGTTTTCTGAGCTCTATTAGTTTGTATTCTTAGGGATTTAAGTAGTTCCTTTAGAATCTCTATCGGATTGACCGAAATTAACATTGTAAACAGTTTACTCGTCATTTCGGAGCTGTTCGAAAGTGTTTTCGGTGTATTTATGCTACCCGTTTCATATTAAGGTTCCATGGACTTGTAATTCAAGAGTTCCATATACATTTCTGGACAATTACATTGTATATTACTGTGAATTCTATGAGAAGTAACCACAGTTACAAAGTTTTCTGAGCTCTAAGAACTTGTATTCTTAAGGATATGAGGTAGTTTCTGTTCAAACCTGATCAGATTGACTCGAATTGTAAAGATTAACAGTATTCTCGTCATTCCACACCTGTTTGAACCAGTTTTCAGTGTATTGACACTGCCCCTTTCATATAAACCTCGATTTACTTGTAATTCCAGAGTTCCATACACATTCATGGAAAATTAAATTCTCTTTGGAGGTAAATTCTAGGATTAGTAATCGCTTCTACAGAGGATTCTGAGCTTTATTAGCTTGTATTCTCCAGGATTTAAGTCCTTTTTTAGAAACTCCATCAGATTGACTGAAATTAAAATTGTAAACATTTTACACCTCATTTCACAGCTGTTTGAATGTGTTTTCAGGGAACTTATGCTGCCTGTTTCATATTAAGTTTACATTTACTTGTAATTCAAGAGTTCCATATTCATGTCTGGACAATTCCATTTTCTATTATTGTGAATTTTAAGAGAAGTAACCACACTTACAGAGTTTCCTGAGCTCTATTAGTTTGTATTCTTAGGGATTTAAGTAGTTCCTTTAGAATCTCTATCGGATTGACCGAAATTAACATTGTAAACAGTTTACTCGTCATTTCGGAGCTGTTCGAAAGTGTTTTCGGTGTATTTATGCTACCCGTTTCATATTAAGGTTCCATGGACTTGTAAATCAAGAGTTCCGTATACATTTTTGGACAACTCCATTGTATATTACTGTGAATTCTATGAGAAATAACCACAGTAACAAAGTTTTCTGAGCTCTAAGAACTTGTATTCTTAAGGATATGAGGTAGTTTCCGTTCAAACTCTTTCGGATTGACTCGAATTGTAAAGATTAACAGTATTTTCGCCATTCCACAGCTGTTTGAACCAGTTTTCAGTGTATTGACACTGCCCCTTTCATATAAACCTCGATTTACTTGTAATTCCAGAGTTCCATACACATTCATGGACAATTCCACTCTCTTTGGAGGTAAATTCTCAGATTAGTAAGCACTTCTACAGAGGATTCTGAGCTTTCTTAGCTCGTATTCTCAAGGATTTAAGTAGTTTCTTTAGAAACTCCATCACATTGACTGAAATTAAAATTGTAAACATTTTACACCTCATTTCACAGCTGTTTGAATGTGTTTTCAGGGAACTTATGCTGCCTGTTTCATATTAAGTTTACATTTACTTGTAATTCAAGAGTTCCATATTCATGTCTGGACAATTCCATTTTCTATTATTGTGAATTTTAAGAGAAGTAACCACACTTACAGAGTTTTCTGAGCTCTATTAGTTTGTATTCTTAGGGATTTAAGTAGTTCCTTTAGAATCTCTATCGGATTGACCGAAATTAACATTGTAAACAGTTTACTCGTCATTTCGGAGCTGTTCGAAAGTGTTTTCGGTGTATTTATGCTACCCGTTTCATATTAAGGTTCCATGGACTTGTAATTCAAGAGTTCCGTATACATTTTTGGACAACTCCATTGTATATTACTGTGAATTCTATGAGAAATAACCACAGTAACAAAGTTTTCTGAGCTCTAAGAACTTGTATTCTTAAGGATATGAGGTAGTTTCCGTTCAAACTCTTTCGGATTGACTCGAATTGTAAAGATTAACAGTATTTTCGCCATTCCACAGCTGTTTGAACCAGTTTTCAGTGTATTGACACTGCCCCTTTCATATAAACTTAGATTTACTTGTAATTCCAGAGTTCCATACACATTCATGGAAAATTCCATTCTCTTTGGAGGTAAATTCTAGGATTAGTAAGCGCTTCTACAGAGGATTCTGAGCTTTATGAGCTTGTATTCTCCAGGATTTAAGTAGTTTCTTTAGAAACTCCATCAGATTGACTGAAATTAAAATAGTAAACATTTTACACCTCATTTCACAGCTGTTTGAATGTGTTTTCAGGGAACTTATGCTGCCTGTTTCATATTAACTTTACATTTCCTTTTAATTCAAGAGTTCCATATTCATGTCTGGACAATTCCATTTTCTATTATTGTGAATTTTAAGAGAAGTAACCACACTTACAGAGTTTTCTAAGCTCTATTATATTGTACTCTTAGGGATTTAAGTAGTTCCTTTAGAATCTCTATCGGATTGACCGAAATTAACATTGTAAACAGTTTACTCGTCATTTCGGAGCTGTTCGAAAGTGTTTTCGGTGTATTTATGCTACCCGTTTCATATTAAGGTTCCATGGACTTGTAATTCAAGAGTTCCGTATACATTTTTGGACAACTCCATTGTATATTACTGTGAATTCTATGAGAAATAACCACAGTAACAAAGTTTTCTGAGCTCTAAGAACTTGTATTCTTAAGGATATGAGGTAGTTTCCGTTCAAACTCGATCGGATTGACTCGAATTGTAAAGATTAACAGTATTTTCGCCATTCCACAGCTGTTTGAACCAGTTTTCAGTGTATTGACACTGCCCCTTTCATATAAACTTCGATTTACTTGTAATTCCAGAGTTCCATACACATTCATGGAAAATTCCATTCTCTTTGGAGGTAAATTCTAGGATTAGTAAGCGCTTCCACAGAGGATTCTGAGCTTTATGAGCTTGTATTCTCCAGTATTTAAGTAGTTTCTTTAGAAACTCCATCAGATTGACTGAAATTAAAATTGTAAACATTTTACACCTCATTTCACAGCTGTTTGAATGTGTTTTCAGGGAACTTATGCTGCCTGTTTCATATTAAGTTTACATTTACTTGTAATTCAAGAGTTCCATATTCATGTCTGGACAATTCCATTTTCTATTATTGTGAATTTTAAGAGAAGTAAGCACACTTACAGAGTTTTCTGAGCTCTATTAGTTTGTATTCTTAGGGATTTAAGTAGTTCCTTTAGAATCTCTATCGGATTGACCGAAATTAACATTGTAAACAGTTTACTCGTCATTTCGCTGCTGTTCGAATGTGTTTTCAGTGTATTTATGCTACCCGTTTCATATTAAGGTTCCATGGACTTGTAATTCAAGAGTTCCATATACATTTCTGGACAACTCCATTGTATATTACTGTGAATTCTATGAGAAGTAACCACAGTTACAAAGTTTTCTGAGCTCTAAGAACTTGTATTCTTAACGATATGAAGTAGTTTCTGTTCAACCTCAACTGGATTGACTCGAACTGTAAAGATTAACAGTATTCTCCTCATTCCACAGCTGTTTGAACCTGTTTTCAGTGTATTGACACTGCCCCTTTCATATAAACCTCGATTTACTTGTAATTCCAGAGTTCCATACACATTCATGGACAATTCCACTCTCTTTGGAGGTAAATTCTCAGATTAGTAAGCACTTCTACAGAGGATTCTGAGCTTTCTTAGCTCGTATTCTCAAGGATTTAAGTAGTTTCTTTAGAAACTCCATCACATTGACTGAAATTAAAATTGTAAACATTTTACACCTCATTTCACAGCTGTTTGAATGTGTTTTCAGGGAACTTATGCTGCCTGTTTCATATTAAGTTTACATTTACTTGTAATTCAAGAGTTCCATATTCATGTCTGGACAATTCCATTTTCTATTATTGTGAATTTTAAGAGAAGTAACCACACTTACAGAGTTTTCTGAGCTCTATTAGTTTGTATTCTTAGGGATTTAAGTAGTTCCTTTAGAATCTCTATCGGATTGACCGAAATTAACATTGTAAACAGTTTACTCGTCATTTCGGAGCTGTTCGAAAGTGTTTTCGGTGTATTTATGCTACCCGTTTCATATTAAGGTTCCATGGACTTGTAATTCAAGAGTTCCGTATACATTTTTGGACAACTCCATTGTATATTACTGTGAATTCTATGAGAAATAACCACAGTAACAAAGTTTTCTGAGCTCTAAGAACTTGTATTCTTAAGGATATGAGGTAGTTTCCGTTCAAACTCTTTCGGATTGACTCGAATTGTAAAGATTAACAGTATTTTCGCCATTCCACAGCTGTTTGAACCAGTTTTCAGTGTATTGACACTGCCCCTTTCATATAAACTTAGATTTACTTGTAATTCCAGAGTTCCATACACATTCATGGAAAATTCCATTCTCTTTGGAGGTAAATTCTAGGATTAGTAAGCGCTTCTACAGAGGATTCTGAGCTTTATGAGCTTGTATTCTCCAGGATTTAAGTAGTTTCTTTAGAAACTCCATCAGATTGACTGAAATTAAAATAGTAAACATTTTACACCTCATTTCACAGCTGTTTGAATGTGTTTTCAGGGAACTTATGCTGCCTGTTTCATATTAACTTTACATTTCCTTTTAATTCAAGAGTTCCATATTCATGTCTGGACAATTCCATTTTCTATTATTGTGAATTTTAAGTGAAGTAACCACACTTACAGAGTTTTCTAAGCTCTATTATATTGTACTCTTAGGGATTTAAGTAGTTCCTTTAGAATCTCTATCGGATTGACCGAAATTAACATTGTAAACAGTTTACTCGTCATTTCGGAGCTGTTCGAAAGTGTTTTCGGTGTATTTATGCTACCCGTTTCATATTAAGGTTCCATGGACTTGTAATTCAAGAGTTCCGTATACATTTTTGGACAACTCCATTGTATATTACTGTGAATTCTATGAGAAATAACCACAGTAACAAAGTTTTCTGAGCTCTAAGAACTTGTATTCTTAAGGATATGAGGTAGTTTCCGTTCAAACTCGATCGGATTGACTCGAATTGTAAAGATTAACAGTATTTTCGCCATTCCACAGCTGTTTGAACCAGTTTTCAGTGTATTGACACTGCCCCTTTCATATAAACTTCGATTTACTTGTAATTCCAGAGTTCCATACACATTCATGGAAAATTCCATTCTCTTTGGAGGTAAATTCTAGGATTAGTAAGCGCTTCCACAGAGGATTCTGAGCTTTATGAGCTTGTATTCTCCAGTATTTAAGTAGTTTCTTTAGAAACTCCATCAGATTGACTGAAATTAAAATTGTAAACATTTTACACCTCATTTCACAGCTGTTTGAATGTGTTTTCAGGGAACTTATGCTGCCTGTTTCATATTAAGTTTACATTTACTTGTAATTCAAGAGTTCCATATTCATGTCTGGACAATTCCATTTTCTATTATTGTGAATTTTAAGAGAAGTAAGCACACTTACAGAGTTTTCTGAGCTCTATTAGTTTGTATTCTTAGGGATTTAAGTAGTTCCTTTAGAATCTCTATCGGATTGACCGAAATTAACATTGTAAACAGTTTACTCGTCATTTCGCAGCTGTTCGAATGTGTTTTCAGTGTATTTATGCTACCCGTTTCATATTAAGGTTCCATGGACTTGTAATTCAAGAGTTCCATATACATTTCTGGACAACTCCATTGTATATTACTGTGAATTCTATGAGAAGTAACCACAGTTACAAAGTTTTCTGAGCTCTAAGAACTTGTATTCTTAACGATATGAAGTAGTTTCTGTTCAACCTCAACTGGATTGACTCGAACTGTAAAGATTAACAGTATTCTCCTCATTCCACAGCTGTTTGAACCTGTTTTCAGTGTATTGACACTGCCCCTTTCATATAAACCTCGATTTACTTGTAATTCCAGAGTTCCATACACATTCATGGACAATTCCACTCTCTTTGGAGGTAAATTCTCAGATTAGTAAGCACTTCTACAGAGGATTCTGAGCTTTCTTAGCTCGTATTCTCAAGGATTTAAGTAGTTTCTTTAGAAACTCCATCACATTGACTGAAATTAAAATTGTAAACATTTTACACCTCATTTCACAGCTGTTTGAATGTGTTTTCAGGGAACTTATGCTGCCTGTTTCATATTAAGTTTACATTTACTTGTAATTCAAGAGTTCCATATTCATGTCTGGACAATTCCATTTTCTATTATTGTGAATTTTAAGAGAAGTAACCACACTTACAGAGTTTTCTGAGCTCTATTAGTTTGTATTCTTAGGGATTTAAGTAGTTCCTTTAGAATCTCTATCGGATTGACCGAAATTAACATTGTAAACAGTTTACTCGTCATTTCGGAGCTGTTCGAAAGTGTTTTCGGTGTATTTATGCTACCCGTTTCATATTAAGGTTCCATGGACTTGTAATTCAAGAGTTCCGTATACATTTTTGGACAACTCCATTGTATATTACTGTGAATTCTATGAGAAATAACCACAGTAACAAAGTTTTCTGAGCTCTAAGAACTTGTATTCTTAAGGATATGAGGTAGTTTCCGTTCAAACTCTTTCGGATTGACTCGAATTGTAAAGATTAACAGTATTTTCGCCATTCCACAGCTGTTTGAACCAGTTTTCAGTGTATTGACACTGCCCCTTTCATATAAACTTAGATTTACTTGTAATTCCAGAGTTCCATACACATTCATGGAAAATTCCATTCTCTTTGGAGGTAAATTCTAGGATTAGTAAGCGCTTCTACAGAGGATTCTGAGCTTTATGAGCTTGTATTCTCCAGGATTTAAGTAGTTTCTTTAGAAACTCCATCAGATTGACTGAAATTAAAATTGTAAACATTTTACACCTCATTTCACAGCTGTTTGAATGTGTTTTCAGGGAACTTAAGCTGCCTGTTTCATATTAAGTTTACATTTACTTGTAATTCAAGAGTTCCATATTCATGTCTGGACAATTCCATTTTCTATTATTGTGAATTTTAAGAGAAGTAACCACACTTACAGAGTTTTCTGAGCTCTATTAGTTTGTATTCTTAGGGATTTAAGTAGTTCCTTTAGAATCTCTATCGGATTGACCGAAATTAACATTGTAAACAGTTTACTCGTCATTTCGGAGCTGTTCGAAAGTGTTTTCGGTGTATTTATGCTACCCGTTTCATATTAAGGTTCCATGGACTTGTAATTCAAGAGTTCCGTATACATTTTTGGACAACTCCATTGTATATTACTGTGAATTCTATGAGAAATAACCACAGTAACAAAGTTTTCTGAGCTCTAAGAACTTGTATTCTTAAGGATATGAGGTAGTTTCCGTTCAAACTCTTTCGGATTGACTCGAATTGTAAAGATTAACAGTATTTTCGCCATTCCACAGCTGTTTGAACCAGTTTTCAGTGTATTGACACTGCCCCTTTCATATAAACTTAGATTTACTTGTAATTCCAGAGTTCCATACACATTCATGGAAAATTCCATTCTCTTTGGAGGTAAATTCTAGGATTAGTAAGCGCTTCTACAGAGGATTCTGAGCTTTATGAGCTTGTATTCTCCAGGATTTAAGTAGTTTCTTTAGAAACTCCATCAGATTGACTGAAATTAAAATAGTAAACATTTTACACCTCATTTCACAGCTGTTTGAATGTGTTTTCAGGGAACTTATGCTGCCTGTTTCATATTAACTTTACATTTACTTGTAATTCAAGAGTTCCATATTCATGTCTGGACAATTCCATTTTCTATTATTGTGAATTCTAAGTAAGTAACCACACTTACAGAGTTTTCTGAGCTCTATTAGTTTGTATTCTTAGGGATTTAAGTAGTTCCTTTAGAATCTCTATCGGATTGACCGAAATTAACATTGTAAACAGTTTACTCGTCATTTCGCAGCTGTTCGAAGTGTTTTCAGTGTATTTATGCTACCCGTTTCATATTAAGGTTCCATGGACTTGTAATTCAAGAGTTCCATATACATTTCTGGACAATTCCATTGTATATTACTGTGAATTCTATGAGAAGTAACCACAGTTACAAAGTTTTCTGAGCTCTAAGAACTTGTATTCTTAAGGATATGAGGTAGTTTCTGTTCAAACTCGATGGGATTGACTCGAATTGTAAAGATTAACAGTATTCTCGTCATTCCACAGCTGTTTGAACCAGTTTTCAGTGTATTGACACTGCCCCTTTCATATAAACCTCGATTTACTTGTAATTCCAGAGTTCCATACACATTCATGGACAATTCCATTCTCTTTAGAGGTAAACTCTAAGATTAGTAAGCACTTCTACAAAGGATTCTGAGCTTTCTTAGCTCGTATTCTCAAGGATTTAAGTAGTTTCCTTAGAAACTCCATCAGATTGCTTGAAATTAAAATTGTAAACATTTTACACCTCATTTCACAGCTGTTTGAATGTGTTTTCAGGGAACTTATGCTGCCTGTTTCATATTAAGTTTACATTTACTTGTAATTCAAGAGTTCCATATTCATGTCTGGACAATTCCATTTTCTATTATTGTGAATTTTAAGAGAAGTAACCACACTTACAGAGTTTCCTGAGCTCTATTAGTTTGTATTCTTAGGGATTTAAGTAGTTCCTTTAGAATCTCTATCGGATTGACCGAAATTAACATTGTAAACAGTTTACTCGTCATTTCGGAGCTGTTCGAAAGTGTTTTCGGTGTATTTATGCTACCCGTTTCATATTAAGGTTCCATGGACTTGTAATTCAAGAGTTCCGTATACATTTTTGGACAACTCCATTGTATATTACTGTGAATTCTATGAGAAATAACCACAGTAACAAAGTTTTCTGAGCTCTAAGAACTTGTATTCTTAAGGATATGAGGTAGTTTCCGTTCAAACTCGATCGGATTGACTCGAATTGTAAAGATTAACAGTATTTTCGCCATTCCACAGCTGTTTGAACCAGTTTTCAGTGTATTGACACTGCCCCTTTCATATAAACTTAGATTTACTTGTAATTCCAGAGTTCCATACACATTCATGGAAAATTCCATTCTCTTTGGAGGTAAATTCTAGGATTAGTAAGCGCTTCTACAGAGGATTCTGAGCTTTATGAGCTTGTATTCTCCAGGATTTAAGTAGTTTCTTTAGAAACTCCATCAGATTGACTGAAATTAAAATTGTAAACATTTTACACCTCATTTCACAGCTGTTTGAATGTGTTTTCAGGGAACTTATGCTGCCTGTTTCATATTAAGTTTACATTTACTTGTAATTCAAGAGTTCCATATTCATGTCTGGACAATTCCATTTTCTATTATTGTGAATTTTAAGAGAAGTAACCACACTTACAGAGTTTTCTGAGCTCTATTAGTTTGTATTCTTAGGGATTTAAGTAGTTCCTTTAGAATCTCTATCGGATTGACCGAAATTAACATTGTAAACAGTTTACTCGTCATTTCGCAGCTGTTCGAATGTGTTTTCAGTGTATTTATGCTACCCGTTTCATATTAAGGTTCCATGGACTTGTAATTCAAGAGTTCCATATACATTTCTGGACAACTCCATTGTATATTACTGTGAATTCTATGAGAAGTAACCACAGTTACAAAGTTTTCTGAGCTCTAAGAACTTGTATTCTTAACGATATGAAGTAGTTTCTGTTCAAACACAACTGGATTGACTCGAACTGTAAAGATTAACAGTATTTTCGCCATTCCACAGCTGTTTGAACCAGTTTTCAGTGTATTGACACTGCCCCTTTCATATAAACTTAGATTTACTTGTAATTCCAGAGTTCCATACACATTCATGGAAAATTCCATTCTCTTTGGAGGTAAATTCTAGGATTAGTAAGCGCTTCTACAGAGGATTCTGAGCTTTATGAGCTTGTATTCTCCAGGATTTAAGTAGTTTCTTTAGAAACTCCATCAGATTGACTGAAATTAAAATTGTAAACATTTTACACCTCATTTCACAGCTGTTTGAATGTGTTTTCAGGGAACTTATGCTGCCTGTTTCATATTAAGTTTACATTTACTTGTAATTCAAGAGTTCCATATTCATGTCTGGACAATTCCATTTTCTATTATTGTGAATTTTAAGAGAAGTAACCACACTTACAGAGTTTTCTGAGCTCTATTAGTTTGTATTCTTAGGGATTTAAGTAGTTCCTTTAGAATCTCTATCGGATTGACCGAAATTAACATTGTAAACAGTTTACTCGTCATTTCGCAGCTGTTCGAATGTGTTTTCAGTGTATTTATGCTACCCGTTTCATATTAAGGTTCCATGGACTTGTAATTCAAGAGTTCCATATACATTTCTGGACAACTCCATTGTATATTACTGTGAATTCTATGAGAAGTAACCACAGTTACAAAGTTTTCTGAGCTCTAAGAACTGGTATTCTTAACGATATGAAGTAGTTTCTGTTCAAACTCAACTGGATTGACTCGAACTGTAAAGATTAACAGTATTCTCCTCATTCCACAGCTGTTTGAACCTGTTTTCAGTGTATTGACACTGCCCCTTTCATATAAACCTCGATTTACTTGTAATTCCAGAGTTCCATACACATTCATGGACAATTCCACTCTCTTTGGAGGTAAATTCTCAGATTAGTAAGCACTTCTACAGAGGATTCTGAGGTTTCTTAGCTCGTATTCTCAAGGATTTAAGTAGTTTCTTTAGAAACTCCATCACATTGACTGAAATTAAAATTGTAAACATTTTACACCTCATTTCACAGCTGTTTGAATGTGTTTTCAGGGAACTTATGCTGCCTGTTTCATATTAAGTTTACATTTACTTGTAATTCAAGAGTTCCATATTCATGTCTGGACAATTCCATTTTCTATTATTGTGAATTTTAAGAGAAGTAACCACACTTACAGAGTTTTCTGAGCTCTATTAGTTTGTATTCTTAGGGATTTAAGTAGTTCCTTTAGAATCTCTATCGGATTGACCGAAATTAACATTGTAAACAGTTTACTCGTCATTTCGGAGCTGTTCGAAAGTGTTTTCGGTGTATTTATGCTACCCGTTTCATATTAAGGTTCCATGGACTTGTAATTCAAGAGTTCCGTATACATTTTTGGACAACTCCATTGTATATTACTGTGAATTCTATGAGAAATAACCACAGTAACAAAGTTTTCTGAGCTCTAAGAACTTGTATTCTTAAGGATATGAGGTAGTTTCCGTTCAAACTCTTTCGGATTGACTCGAATTGTAAAGATTAACAGTATTTTCGCCATTCCACAGCTGTTTGAACCAGTTTTCAGTGTATTGACACTGCCCCTTTCATATAAACTTAGATTTACTTGTAATTCCAGAGTTCCATACACATTCATGGAAAATTCCATTCTCTTTGGAGGTAAATTCTAGGATTAGTAAGCGCTTCTACAGAGGATTCTGAGCTTTATGAGCTTGTATTCTCCAGGATTTAAGTAGTTTCTTTAGAAACTCCATCAGATTGACTGAAATTAAAATTGTAAACATTTTACACCTCATTTCACAGCTGTTTGAATGTGTTTTCAGGGAACTTAAGCTGCCTGTTTCATATTAAGTTTACATTTACTTGTAATTCAAGAGTTCCATATTCATGTCTGGACAATTCCATTTTCTATTATTGTGAATTTTAAGAGAAGTAACCACACTTACAGAGTTTTCTGAGCTCTATTAGTTTGTATTCTTAGGGATTTAAGTAGTTCCTTTAGAATCTCTATCGGATTGACCGAAATTAACATTGTAAACAGTTTACTCGTCATTTCGGAGCTGTTCGAAAGTGTTTTCGGTGTATTTATGCTACCCGTTTCATATTAAGGTTCCATGGACTTGTAATTCAAGAGTTCCGTATACATTTTTGGACAACTCCATTGTATATTACTGTGAATTCTATGAGAAATAACCACAGTAACAAAGTTTTCTGAGCTCTAAGAACTTGTATTCTTAAGGATATGAGGTAGTTTCCGTTCAAACTCGATCGGATTGACTCGAATTGTAAAGATTAACAGTATTTTCGCCATTCCACAGCTGTTTGAACCAGTTTTCAGTGTATTGACACTGCCCCTTTCATATAAACCTCGATTTACTTGTAATTCCAGAGTTCCATACACATTCATGGACAATTCCACTCTCTTTGGAGGTAAATTCTCAGATTAGTAAGCACTTCTACAGAGGATTCTGAGCTTTCTTAGCTCGTATTCTCAAGGATTTAAGTAGTTTCTTTAGAAACTCCATCACATTGACTGAAATTAAAATTGTAAACATTTTACACCTCATTTCACAGCTGTTTGAATGTGTTTTCATGGAACTTATGCTGCCTGTTTCATATTAAGTTTACATTTACTTGTAATTCAAGAGTTCCATATTCATGTCTGGACAATTCCATTTTCTATTATTGTGAATTCTAAGTAAGTAACCACACTTACAGAGTTTTCTGAGCTCTATTAGTTTGTATTCTTAGGGATTTAAGTAGTTCCTTTAGAATCTCTATCGGATTGACCGAAATTAACATTGTAAACAGTTTACTCGTCATTTCGGAGCTGTTCGAAAGTGTTTTCGGTGTATTTATGCTACCCGTTTCATATTAAGGTTCCATGGACTTGTAATTCAAGAGTTCCGTATACATTTTTGGACAACTCCATTGTATATTACTGTGAATTCTATGAGAAATAACCACAGTAACAAAGTTTTCTGAGCTCTAAGAACTTGTATTCTTAAGGATATGAGGTAGTTTCCGTTCAAACTCGATCGGATTGACTCGAATTGTAAAGATTAACAGTATTTTCGCCATTCCACAGCTGTTTGAACCAGTTTTCAGTGTATTGACACTGCCCCTTTCATATAAACTTAGATTTACTTGTAATTCCAGAGTTCCATACACATTCATGGAAAATTCCATTCTCTTTGGAGGTAAATTCTAGGATTAGTAAGCGCTTCTACAGAGGATTCTGAGCTTTATTAGCTTGTATTCTCCAGGATTTAAGTCCTTTTTTAGAAACTCCATCAGATTGACTGAAATTAAAATTGTAAACATTTTACACCTCATTTCACAGCTGTTTGAATGTGTTTTCAGGGAACTTATGCTGCCTGTTTCATATTAAGTTTACATTTACTTGTAATTCAAGAGTTCCATATTCATGTCTGGACAATTCCATTTTCTATTATTGTGAATTTTAAGAGAAGTAACCACACAGAGTTTCCTGAGCTCTATTAGTTTGTATTCTTAGGGATTTAAGTAGTTCCTTTAGAATCTCTATCGGATTGACCGAAATTAACATTGTAAACAGTTTACTCGTCATTTCGGAGCTGTTCGAAAGTGTTTTCGGTGTATTTATGCTACCCGTTTCATATTAAGGTTCCATGGACTTGTAAATCAAGAGTTCCGTATACATTTTTGGACAACTCCATTGTATATTACTGTGAATTCTATGAGAAATAACCACAGTAACAAAGTTTTCTGAGCTCTAAGAACTTGTATTCTTAAGGATATGAGGTAGTTTCCGTTCAAACTCTTTCGGATTGACTCGAATTGTAAAGATTAACAGTATTTTCGCCATTCCACAGCTGTTTGAACCAGTTTTCAGTGTATTGACACTGCCCCTTTCATATAAATCTCGATTTACTTGTAATTCCAGAGTTCCATACACATTCATGGACAATTCCACTCTCTTTGGAGGTAAATTCTCAGATTAGTAAGCACTTCTACAGAGGATTCTGAGCTTTCTTAGCTCGTATTCTCAAGGATTTAAGTAGTTTCTTTAGAAACTCCATCACATTGACTGAAATTAAAATTGTAAACATTTTACACCTCATTTCACAGCTGTTTGAATGTGTTTTCAGGGAACTTATGCTGCCTGTTTCATATTAAGTTTACATTTACTTGTAATTCAAGAGTTCCATATTCATGTCTGGACAATTCCATTTTCTATTATTGTGAATTTTAAGAGAAGTAACCACACTTACAGAGTTTTCTGAGCTCTATTAGTTTGTATTCTTAGGGATTTAAGTAGTTCCTTTAGAATCTCTATCGGATTGACCGAAATTAACATTGTAAACAGTTTACTCGTCATTTCGGAGCTGTTCGAAAGTGTTTTCGGTGTATTTATGCTACCCGTTTCATATTAAGGTTCCATGGACTTGTAATTCAAGAGTTCCGTATACATTTTTGGACAACTCCATTGTATATTACTGTGAATTCTATGAGAAATAACCACAGTAACAAAGTTTTCTGAGCTCTAAGAACTTGTATTCTTAAGGATATGAGGTAGTTTCCGTTCAAACTCTTTCGGATTGACTCGAATTGTAAAGATTAACAGTATTTTCGCCATTCCACAGCTGTTTGAACCAGTTTTCAGTGTATTGACACTGCCCCTTTCATATAAACTTAGATTTACTTGTAATTCCAGAGTTCCATACACATTCATGGAAAATTCCATTCTCTTTGGAGGTAAATTCTAGGATTAGTAAACGCTTCTACAGAGGATTCTGAGCTTTATGAGCTTGTATTCTCCAGGATTTAAGTAGTTTCTTTAGAAACTCCATCAGATTGACTGAAATTAAAATAGTAAACATTTTACACCTCATTTCACAGCTGTTTGAATGTGTTTTCAGGGAACTTATGCTGCCTGTTTCATATTAACTTTACATTTCCTTTTAATTCAAGAGTTCCATATTCATGTCTGGACAATTCCATTTTCTATTATTGTGAATTTTAAGTGAAGTAACCACACTTACAGAGTTTTCTAAGCTCTATTATATTGTACTCTTAGGGATTTAAGTAGTTCCTTTAGAATCTCTATCGGATTGACCGAAATTAACATTGTAAACAGTTTACTCGTCATTTCGGAGCTGTTCGAAAGTGTTTTCGGTGTATTTATGCTACCCGTTTCATATTAAGGTTCCATGGACTTGTAATTCAAGAGTTCCGTATACATTTTTGGACAACTCCATTGTATATTACTGTGAATTCTATGAGAAATAACCACAGTAACAAAGTTTTCTGAGCTCTAAGAACTTGTATTCTTAAGGATATGAGGTAGTTTCCGTTCAAACTCGATCGGATTGACTCGAATTGTAAAGATTAACAGTATTTTCGCCATTCCACAGCTGTTTGAACCAGTTTTCAGTGTATTGACACTGCCCCTTTCATATAAACTTCGATTTACTTGTAATTCCAGAGTTCCATACACATTCATGGAAAATTCCATTCTCTTTGGAGGTAAATTCTAGGATTAGTAAGCGCTTCCACAGAGGATTCTGAGCTTTATGAGCTTGTATTCTCCAGTATTTAAGTAGTTTCTTTAGAAACTCCATCAGATTGACTGAAATTAAAATTGTAAACATTTTACACCTCATTTCACAGCTGTTTGAATGTGTTTTCAGGGAACTTATGCTGCCTGTTTCATATTAAGTTTACATTTACTTGTAATTCAAGAGTTCCATATTCATGTCTGGACAATTCCATTTTCTATTATTGTGAATTTTAAGAGAAGTAACCACACTTACAGAGTTTTCTGAGCTCTATTAGTTTGTATTCTTAGGGATTTAAGTAGTTCCTTTAGAATCTCTATCGGATTGACCGAAATTAACATTGTAAACAGTTTACTCGTCATTTCGGAGCTGTTCGAAAGTGTTTTCGGTGTATTTATGCTACCCGTTTCATATTAAGGTTCCATGGACTTGTAATTCAAGAGTTCCGTATACATTTTTGGACAACTCCATTGTATATTACTGTGAATTCTATGAGAAATAACCACAGTAACAAAGTTTTCTGAGCTCTAAGAACTTGTATTCTTAAGGATATGAGGTAGTTTCCGTTCAAACTCTTTCGGATTGACTCGAATTGTAAAGATTAACAGTATTTTGGCCATTCCACAGCTGTTTGAACCAGTTTTCAGTGTATTGACACTGCCCCTTTCATATAAACTTAGATTTACTTGTAATTCCAGAGTTCCATACACATTCATGGAAAATTCCATTCTCTTTGGAGGTAAATTCTAGGATTAGTAAGCGCTTCTACAGAGGATTCTGAGCTTTATGAGCTTGTATTCTCCAGGATTTAAGTAGTTTCTTTAGAAACTCCATCAGATTGACTGAAATTAAAATAGTAAACATTTTACACCTCATTTCACAGCTGTTTGAATGTGTTTTCAGGGAACTTATGCTGCCTGTTTCATATTAACTTTACATTTCCTTTTAATTCAAGAGTTCCATATTCATGTCTGGACAATTCCATTTTCTATTATTGTGAATTTTAAGTGAAGTAACCACACTTACAGAGTTTTCTAAGCTCTATTATATTGTACTCTTAGGGATTTAAGTAGTTCCTTTAGAATCTCTATCGGATTGACCGAAATTAACATTGTAAACAGTTTACTCGTCATTTCGGAGCTGTTCGAAAGTGTTTTCGGTGTATTTATGCTACCCGTTTCATATTAAGGTTCCATGGACTTGTAATTCAAGAGTTCCGTATACATTTTTGGACAACTCCATTGTATATTACTGTGAATTCTATGAGAAATAACCACAGTAACAAAGTTTTCTGAGCTCTAAGAACTTGTATTCTTAAGGATATGAGGTAGTTTCCGTTCAAACTCGATCGGATTGACTCGAATTGTAAAGATTAACAGTATTTTCGCCATTCCACAGCTGTTTGAACCAGTTTTCAGTGTATTGACACTGCCCCTTTCATATAAACTTCGATTTACTTGTAATTCCAGAGTTCCATACACATTCATGGAAAATTCCATTCTCTTTGGAGGTAATTCTAGGATTAGTAAGCGCTTCCACAGAGGAATCTGAGCTTTATGAGCTTGTATTCTCCAGTATTTAAGTAGTTTCTTTAGAAACTCCATCAGATTGACTGAAATTAAAATTGTAAACATTTTACACCTCATTTCACAGCTGTTTGAATGTGTTTTCAGGGAACTTATGCTGCCTGTTTCATATTAAGTTTACATTTACTTGTAATTCAGAGTTCCATATTCATGTCTGGACAATTCCATTTTCTATTATTGTGAATTTTAAGAGAAGTAAGCACACTTACAGAGTTTTCTGAGCTCTATTAGTTTGTATTCTTAGGGATTTAAGTAGTTCCTTTAGAATCTCTATCGGATTGACCGAAATTAACATTGTAAACAGTTTACTCGTCATTTCGCAGCTGTTCGAATGTGTTTTCAGTGTATTTATGCTACCCGTTTCATATTAAGGTTCCATGGACTTGTAATTCAAGAGTTCCATATACATTTCTGGACAACTCCATTGTATATTACTGTGAATTCTATGAGAAGTAACCACAGTTACAAAGTTTTCTGAGCTCTAAGAACTTGTATTCTTAACGATATGAAGTAGTTTCTGTTCAACCTCAACTGGATTGACTCGAACTGTAAAGATTAACAGTATTCTCCTCATTCCACAGCTGTTTGAACCTGTTTTCAGTGTATTGACACTGCCCCTTTCATATAAACCTCGATTTACTTGTAATTCCAGAGTTCCATACACATTCATGGACAATTCCACTCTCTTTGGAGGTAAATTCTCAGATTAGTAAGCACTAGAGCTCAGAAAACTTTGTAACTGTGGTTACTTCTCATAGAATTCACAGTAATATACAATGGAGTTGTCCAGAAATGTATATGGAACTCTTGAATTACAAGTCCATGGAACCTTAATATGAAACGGGTAGCATAAATACACTGAAAACACATTCGAACAGCTGCGAAATGACGAGTAAACTGTTTACAATGTTAATTTCGGTCAATCCGATAGAGATTCTAAAGGAACTACTTAAATCCCTAAGAATACAAACTAATAGAGCTCAGATTCTGAGCTCTATTAGTTTGTATTCTTAGGGATTTAAGTAGTTCCTTTAGAATCTCTATCGGATTGACCGAAATTAACATTGTAAACAGTTTACTCATCATTTCGCAGCTGTTCCAAAGTGTTTTCAGTGTATTTATGCTACCCGTTTCATATTAAGGTTCCATGGACTTGTAATTCAAGAGTTCCATATACATTTCTGGACAATTACATTGTATATTACTGTGAATTCTATGAGAAGTAACCACAGTTACAAAGTTTTCTGAGCTCTAAGAACTTGTATTCTTAAGGATATGAGGTAGTTTCTGTTCAAACCTGATCAGATTGACTCGAATTGTAAAGATTAACAGTATTCTCGTCATTCCACACCTGTTTGAACCAGTTTTCAGTGTATTGAAACTCCCCCTTTCATATAAACCTCGATTTACTTGTAATTCCAGAGTTCCATACACATTCATGGAAAATTAAATTCTCTTTGGAGGTAAATTCTAGGATTAGTAATCGCTTCTACAGAGGATTCTGAGCTTTATTAGCTTGTATTCTCCAGGATTTAAGTACTTTCTTTAGAAACTCCATCAGATTGACTGAAATTAAAATTGTAAACATTTTACACCTCATTTCACAGCTGTTTGAATGTGTTTTCAGGGAACTTATGCTGCCTGTTTCATATTAAGTTTACATTTACTTGTAATTCAAGAGTTCCATATTCATGTCTGGACAATTCCATTTTCTATTATTGTGAATTTTAAGAGAAGTAACCACACTTACAGAGTTTCCTGAGCTCTATTAGTTTGTATTCTTAGGGATTTAAGTAGTTCCTTTAGAATCTCTATCGGATTGACCGAAATTAACATTGTAAACAGTTTACTCGTCATTTCGGAGCTGTTCGAAAGTGTTTTCGGTGTATTTATGCTACCCGTTTCATATTAAGGTTCCATGGACTTGTAATTCAAGAGTTCCGTATACATTTTTGGACAACTCCATTGTATATTACTGTGAATTCTATGAGAAATAACCACAGTAACAAAGTTTTCTGAGCTCTAAGAACTTGTATTCTTAAGGATATGAGGTAGTTTCCGTTCAAACTCGATCGGATTGACTCGAATTGTAAAGATTAACAGTATTTTCGCCATTCCACAGCTGTTTGAACCAGTTTTCAGTGTATTGACACTGCCCCTTTCATATAAACTTAGATTTACTTGTAATTCCAGAGTTCCATACACATTCATGGAAAATTCCATTCTCTTTGGAGGTAAATTCTAGGATTAGTAAGCGCTTCTACCGAGGATTCTGAGCTTTATGAGCTTGTATTCTCCAGGATTTAAGTAGTTTCTTTAGAAACTCCATCAGATTGACTGAAATTAAAATTGTAAACATTTTACACCTCATTTCACAGCTGTTTGAATGTGTTTTCAGGGAACTTATGCTGCCTGTTTCATATTAAGTTTACATTTACTTGTAATTCAAGAGTTCCATATTCATGTCTGGACAATTCCATTTTCTATTATTGTGAATTTTAAGAGAAGTAACCACACTTACAGAGTTTTCTGAGCTCTATTAGTTTGTATTCTTAGGGATTTAAGTAGTTCCTTTAGAATCTCTATCGGATTGACCGAAATTAACATTGTAAACAGTTTACTCGTCATTTCGCAGCTGTTCGAATGTGTTTTCAGTGTATTTATGCTACCCGTTTCATATTAAGGTTCCATGGACTTGTAATTCAAGAGTTCCATATACATTTCTGGACAACTCCATTGTATATTACTGTGAATTCTATGAGAAGTAACCACAGTTACAAAGTTTTCTGAGCTCTAAGAACTTGTATTCTTAAGGATATGAGGTAGTTTCTGTTCAAACCTGATCAGATTGACTCGAATTGTAAAGATTAACAGTATTCTCGTCATTCCACACCTGTTTGAACCAGTTTTCAGTGTATTGACACTGCCCCTTTCATATAAACCTCGATTTACTTGTAATTCCAGAGTTCCATACACATTCATGGAAAATTAATTCTCTTTGGAGGTAAATTCTAGGATTAGTAATCGCTTCTACAGAGGATTCTGAGCTTTATTAGCTTGTATTCTCCAGGATTTAAGTCCTTTTTTAGAAACTCCATCAGATTGACTGAAATTAAAATTGTAAACATTTTACACCTCATTTCACAGCTGTTTGAATGTGTTTTCAGGGAACTTATGCTGCCTGTTTCATATTAAGTTTACATTTACTTGTAATTCAAGAGTTCCATATTCATGTCTGGACAATTCCATTTTCTATTATTGTGAATTTTAAGAGAAGTAACCACACTTACAGAGTTTCCTGAGCTCTATTAGTTTGTATTCTTAGGGATTTAAGTAGTTCCTTTAGAATCTCTATCGGATTGACCGAAATTAACATTGTAAACAGTTTACTCGTCATTTCGGAGCTGTTCGAAAGTGTTTTCGGTGTATTTATGCTACCCGTTTCATATTAAGGTTCCATGGACTTGTAATTCAAGAGTTCCGTATACATTTTTGGACAACTCCATTGTATATTACTGTGAATTCTATGAGAAATAACCACAGTAACAAAGTTTTCTGAGCTCTAAGAACTTGTATTCTTAAGGATATGAGGTAGTTTCCGTTCAAACTCGATCGGATTGACTCGAATTGTAAAGATTAACAGTATTTTCGCCATTCCACAGCTGTTTGAACCAGTTTTCAGTGTATTGACACTGCCCCTTTCATATAAACTTAGATTTACTTGTAATTCCAGAGTTCCAAACACATTCATGGAAAATTCCATTCTCTTTGGAGGTAAATTCTAGGATTAGTAAGCGCTTCTACAGAGGATTCTGAGCTTTATGAGCTTGTATTCTCCAGGATTTAAGTAGTTTCTTTAGAAACTCCATCAGATTGACTGAAATTAAAATTGTAAACATTTTACACCTCATTTCACAGCTGTTTGAATGTGTTTTCAGGGAACTTATGCTGCCTGTTTCATATTAAGTTTACATTTACTTGTAATTCAAGAGTTCCATATTCATGTCTGGACAATTCCATTTTCTATTATTGTGAATTTTAAGAGAAGTAACCACACTTACAGAGTTTTCTGAGCTCTATTAGTTTGTATTCTTAGGGATTTAAGTAGTTCCTTTAGAATCTCTATCGGATTGACCGAAATTAACATTGTAAACAGTTTACTCGTCATTTCGCAGCTGTTCGAATGTGTTTTCAGTGTATTTATGCTACCCGTTTCATATTAAGGTTCCATGGACTTGTAATTCAAGAGTTCCATATACATTTCTGGACAACTCCATTGTATATTACTGTGAATTCTATGAGAAGTAACCACAGTTACAAAGTTTTCTGAGCTCTAAGAACTTGTATTCTTAAGGATATGAGGTAGTTTCTGTTCAAACCTGATCAGATTGACTCGAATTGTAAAGATTAACAGTATTCTCGTCATTCCACACCTGTTTGAACCAGTTTTCAGTGTATTGACACTGCCCCTTTCATATAAACCTCGATTTACTTGTAATTCCAGAGTTCCATACACATTCATGGAAAATTAAATTCTCTTTGGAGGTAAATTCTAGGATTAGTAATCGCTTCTACAGAGGATTCTGAGCTTTATTAGCTTGTATTCTCCAGGATTTAAGTCCTTTTTTAGAAACTCCATCAGATTGACTGAAATTAAAATTGTAAACATTTTACAACTCATTTCACAGCTGTTTGAATGTGTTTTCAGGGAACTTATGCTGCCTGTTTCATATTAAGTTTACATTTACTTGTAATTCAAGAGTTCCATATTCATGTCTGGACAATTCCATTTTCTATTATTGTGAATTTTAAGAGAAGTAACCACACTTACAGAGTTTCCTGAGCTCTATTAGTTTGTATTCTTAGGGATTTAAGTAGTTCCTTTAGAATCTCTATCGGATTGACCGAAATTAACATTGTAAACAGTTTACTCGTCATTTCGGAGCTGTTCGAAAGTGTTTTCGGTGTATTTATGCTACCCGTTTCATATTAAGGTTCCATGGACTTGTAAATCAAGAGTTCCGTATACATTTTTGGACAACTCCATTGTATATTACTGTGAATTCTATGAGAAATAACCACAGTAACAAAGTTTTCTGAGCTCTAAGAACTTGTATTCTTAAGGATATGAGGTAGTTTCCGTTCAAACTCTTTCGGATTGACTCGAATTGTAAAGATTAACAGTATTTTCGCCATTCCACAGCTGTTTGAACCAGTTTTCAGTGTATTGACACTGCCCCTTTCATATAAACCTCGATTTACTTGTAATTCCAGAGTTCCATACACATTCATGGACAATTCCACTCTCTTTGGAGGTAAATTCTCAGATTAGTAAGCACTTCTACAGAGGATTCTGAGCTTTCTTAGCTCGTATTCTCAAGGATTTAAGTAGTTTCTTTAGAAACTCCATCACATTGACTGAAATTAAAATTGTAAACATTTTACACCTCATTTCACAGCTGTTTGAATGTGTTTTCAGGGAACTTATGCTGCCTGTTTCATATTAAGTTTACATTTACTTGTAATTCAAGAGTTCCATATTCATGTCTGGACAATTCCATTTTCTATTATTGTGAATTTTAAGAGAAGTAACCACACTTACAGAGTTTTCTGAGCTCTATTAGTTTGTATTCTTAGGGATTTAAGTAGTTCCTTTAGAATCCCTATCGGATTGACCGAAATTAACATTGTAAACAGTTTACTCGTCATTTCGGAGCTGTTCGAAAGTGTTTTCGGTGTATTTATGCTACCCGTTTCATATTAAGGTTCCATGGACTTGTAATTCAAGAGTTCCGTATACATTTTTGGACAACTCCATTGTATATTACTGTGAATTCTATGAGAAATAACCACAGTAACAAAGTTTTCTGAGCTCTAAGAACTTGTATTCTTAAGGATATGAGGTAGTTTCCGTTCAAACTCTTTCGGATTGACTCGAATTGTAAAGATTAACAGTATTTTCGCCATTCCACAGCTGTTTGAACCAGTTTTCAGTGTATTGACACTGCCCCTTTCATATAAACTTAGATTTACTTGTAATTCCAGAGTTCCATACACATTCATGGAAAATTCCATTCTCTTTGGAGGTAAATTCTAGGATTAGTAAGCGCTTCTACAGAGGATTCTGAGCTTTATGAGCTTGTATTCTCCAGGATTTAAGTAGTTTCTTTAGAAACTCCATCAGATTGACTGAAATTAAAATAGTAAACATTTTACACCTCATTTCACAGCTGTTTGAATGTGTTTTCAGGGAACTTATGCTGCCTGTTTCATATTAACTTTACATTTCCTTTTAATTCAAGAGTTCCATATTCATGTCTGGACAATTCCATTTTCTATTATTGTGAATTTTAAGTGAAGTAACCACACTTACAGAGTTTTCTAAGCTCTATTATATTGTACTCTTAGGGATTTAAGTAGTTCCTTTAGAATCTCTATCGGATTGACCGAAATTAACATTGTAAACAGTTTACTCGTCATTTCGGAGCTGTTCGAAAGTGTTTTCGGTGTATTTATGCTACCCGTTTCATATTAAGGTTCCATGGACTTGTAATTCAAGAGTTCCGTATACATTTTTGGACAACTCCATTGTATATTACTGTGAATTCTATGAGAAATAACCACAGTAACAAAGTTTTCTGAGCTCTAAGAACTTGTATTCTTAAGGATATGAGGTAGTTTCCGTTCAAACTCGATCGGATTGACTCGAATTGTAAAGATTAACAGTATTTTCGCCATTCCACAGCTGTTTGAACCTGTTTTCAGTGTATTGACACTGCCCCTTTCATATAAACTTCGATTTACTTGTAATTCCAGAGTTCCATACACATTCATGGAAAATTCCATTCTCTTTGGAGGTAAATTCTAGGATTAGTAAGCGCTTCCACAGAGGATTCTGAGCTTTATGAGCTTGTATTCTCCAGTATTTAAGTAGTTTCTTTAGAAACTCCATCAGATTGACTGAAATTAAAATTGTAAACATTTTACACCTCATTTCACAGCTGTTTGAATGTGTTTTCAGGGAACTTATGCTGCCTGTTTCATATTAAGTTTACATTTACTTGTAATTCAAGAGTTCCATATTCATGTCTGGACAATTCCATTTTCTATTATTGTGAATTTTAAGAGAAGTAAGCACACTTACAGAGTTTTCTGAGCTCTATTAGTTTGTATTCTTAGGGATTTAAGTAGTTCCTTTAGAATCTCTATCGGATTGACCGAAATTAACATTGTAAACAGTTTACTCGTCATTTCGCAGCTGTTCGAATGTGTTTTCAGTGTATTTATGCTACCCGTTTCATATTAAGGTTCCATGGACTTGTAATTCAAGAGTTCCATATACATTTCTGGACAACTCCATTGTATATTACTGTGAATTCTATGAGAAGTAACCACAGTTACAAAGTTTTCTGAGCTCTAAGAACTTGTATTCTTAACGATATGAAGTAGTTTCTGTTCAACCTCAACTGGATTGACTCGAACTGTAAAGATTAACAGTATTCTCCTCATTCCACAGCTGTTTGAACCTGTTTTCAGTGTATTGACACTGCCCCTTTCATATAAACCTCGATTTACTTGTAATTCCAGAGTTCCATACACATTCATGGACAATTCCACTCTCTTTGGAGGTAAATTCTCAGATTAGTAAGCACTTCTACAGAGGATTCTGAGCTTTCTTAGCTCGTATTCTCAAGGATTTAAGTAGTTTCTTTAGAAACTCCATCACATTGACTGAAATTAAAATTGTAAACATTTTACACCTCATTTCACAGCTGTTTGAATGTGTTTTCAGGGAACTTATGCTGCCTGTTTCATATTAAGTTTACATTTACTTGTAATTCAAGAGTTCCATATTCATGTCTGGACAATTCCATTTTCTATTATTGTGAATTCTAAGTAAGTAACCACACTTACAGAGTTTTCTGAGCTCTATTAGTTTGTATTCTTAGGGATTTAAGTAGTTCCTTTAGAATCTCTATCGGATTGACCGAAATTAACATTGTAAACAGTTTACTCATCATTTCGCAGCCGTTCCAAAGTGTTTTCAGTGTATTTATGCTACCCGTTTCATATTAAGGTTCCATGGACTTGTAATTCAAGAGTTCCATATACATTTCTGGACAATTACATTGTATATTACTGTGAATTCTATGAGAAGTAACCACAGTTACAAAGTTTTCTGAGCTCTAAGAACTTGTATTCTTAAGGATATGAGGTAGTTTCTGTTCAAACCTGATCAGATTGACTCGAATTGTAAAGATTAACAGTATTCTCGTCATTCCACACCTGTTTGAACCAGTTTTCAGTGTATTGAAACTCCCCCTTTCATATAAACCTCGATTTACTTGTAATTCCAGAGTTCCATACACATTCATGGAAAATTAAATTCTCTTTGGAGGTAAATTCTAGGATTAGTAATCGCTTCTACAGAGGATTCTGAGCTTTATTAGCTTGTATTCTCCAGGATTTAAGTACTTTCTTTAGAAACTCCATCAGATTGACTGAAATTAAAATTGTAAACATTTTACACCTCATTTCACAGCTGTTTGAATGTGTTTTCAGGGAACTTATGCTGCCTGTTTCATATTAAGTTTACATTTACTTGTAATTCAAGAGTTCCATATTCATGTCTGGACAATTCCATTTTCTATTATTGTGAATTTTAAGAGAAGTAACCACACTTACAGAGTTTCCTGAGCTCTATTAGTTTGTATTCTTAGGGATTTAAGTAGTTCCTTTAGCATCTCTATCGGATTGACCGAAATTAACATTGTAAACAGTTTACTCGTCATTTCGGAGCTGTTCGAAAGTGTTTTCGGTGTATTTATGCTACCCGTTTCATATTAAGGTTCCATGGACTTGTAATTCAAGAGTTCCGTATACATTTTTGGACAACTCCATTGTATATTACTGTGAATTCTATGAGAAATAACCACAGTAACAAAGTTTTCTGAGCTCTAAGAACTTGTATTCTTAAGGATATGAGGTAGTTTCCGTTCAAACTCGATCGGATTGACTCGAATTGTAAAGATTAACAGTATTTTCGCCATTCCACAGCTGTTTGAACCAGTTTTCAGTGTATTGACACTGCCCCTTTCATATAAACTTAGATTTACTTGTAATTCCAGAGTTCCATACACTTTCATGGAAAATTCCATTCTCTTTGGAGGTAAATTCTAGGATTAGTAAGCGCTTCTACAGAGGATTCTGAGCTTTATGAGCTTGTATTCTCCAGGATTTAAGTAGTTTCTTTAGAAACTCCATCAGATTGACTGAAATTAAAATTGTAAACATTTTACACCTCATTTCACAGCTGTTTGAATGTGTTTTCAGGGAACTTATGCTGCCTGTTTCATATTAAGTTTACATTTACTTGTAATTCAAGAGTTCCATATTCATGTCTGGACAATTCCATTTTCTATTATTGTGAATTTTAAGAGAAGTAACCACACTTACAGAGTTTTCTGAGCTCTATTATTTGTATTCTTAGGGATTTAAGTAGTTCCTTTAGAATCTCTATCGGATTGACCGAAATTAACATTGTAAACAGTTTACTCGTCATTTCGCAGCTGTTCGAATGTGTTTTCAGTGTATTTATGCTACCCGTTTCATATTAAGGTTCCATGGACTTGTAATTCAAGAGTTCCATATACATTTCTGGACAACTCCATTGTATATTACTGTGAATTCTATGAGAAGTAACCACAGTTACAAAGTTTTCTGAGCTCTAAGAACTTGTATTCTTAACGATATGAAGTAGTTTCTGTTCAAACTCAACTGGATTGACTCGAACTGTAAAGATTAACACTATTCTCCTCATTCCACAGCTGTTTGAACCTGTTTTCAGTGTATTGACACTGCCCCTTTCATATAAACCTCGATTTACTTGTAATTCCAGAGTTCCATACACATTCATGGACAATTCCACTCTCTTTGGAGGTAAATTCTCAGATTAGTAAGCACTTCTACAGAGTATTCTGAGGTTTCTTAGCTCGTATTCTCAAGGATTTAAGTAGTTTCTTTAGAAACTCCATCAGATTGACTGAAATTAAAATTGTAAACATTTTACACCTCATTTCACAGCTGTTTGAATGTGTTTTCAGGGAACTTATGCTGCCTGTTTCATATTAAGTTTACATTTCCTTGTAATTCAAGAGTTCCATATTCATGTCTGGACAATTCCATTTTCTATTATTGTGAATTTTAAGAGAAGTAACCACACTTACAGAGTTTTCTGAGCTCTATTAGTTTGTATTCTTAGGGATTTAAGTAGTTCCTTTAGAATCTCTATCGGATTGACCGAAATTAACATTGTAAACAGTTTACTCGTCATTTCGGAGCTGTTCGAAAGTGTTTTCGGTGTATTTATGCTACCCGTTTCATATTAAGGTTCCATGGACTTGTAATTCAAGAGTTCCGTATACATTTTTGGACAACTCCATTGTATATTCCTGTGAATTCTATGAGAAATAACCACAGTAACAAAGTTTTCTGAGCTCTAAGAACTTGTATTCTTAAGGATATGAGGTAGTTTCCGTTCAAACTCGATCGGATTGACTCGAATTGTAAAGATTAACAGTATTTTCGCCATTCCACAGCTGTTTGAACCAGTTTTCAGTGTATTGACACTGCCCCTTTCATATAAACCTCGATTTACTTGTAATTCCAGAGTTCCATACACATTCATGGACAATTCCACTCTCTTTGGAGGTAAATTCTCAGATTAGTAAGCACTTATACAGAGGATTCTGAGCTTTCTTAGCTCGTATTCTCAAGGATTTAAGTAGTTTCTTTAGAAACTCCATCACATTGACTGAAATTAAAATTGTAAACATTTTACACCTCATTTCACAGCTGTTTGAATGTGTTTTCAGGGAACTTATGCTGCCTGTTTCATATTAAGTTTACATTTACTTGTAATTCAAGAGTTCCATATTCATGTCTGGACAATTCCATTTTCTATTATTGTGAATTTTAAGAGAAGTAACCACACTTACAGAGTTTTCTGAGCTCTATTAGTTTGTATTCTTAGGGATTTAAGTAGTTCCTTTAGAATCTCTATCGGATTGACCGAAATTAACATTGTAAACAGTTTACTCGTCATTTCGGAGCTGTTCGAAAGTGTTTTCGGTGTATTTATGCTACCCGTTTCATATTAAGGTTCCATGGACTTGTAATTCAAGAGTTCCGTATACATTTTTGGACAACTCCATTGTATATTACTGTGAATTCTATGAGAAATAACCACAGTAACAAAGTTTTCTGAGCTCTAAGAACTTGTATTCTTAAGGATATGAGGTAGTTTCCGTTCAAACTCGATCGGATTGACTCGAATTGTAAAGATTAACAGTATTTTCGCCATTCCACAGCTGTTTGAACCAGTTTTCAGTGTATTGACACTGCCCCTTTCATATAAACCTCGATTTACTTGTAATTCCAGAGTTCCATACACATTCATGGACAATTCCACTCTCTTTGGAGGTAAATTCTCAGATTAGTAAGCACTTCTACAGAGGATTCTGAGCTTTCTTAGCTCGTATTCTCAAGGATTTAAGTAGTTTCTTTAGAAACTCCATCACATTGACTGAAATTAAAATTGTAAACATTTTACACCTCATTTCACAGCTGTTTGAATGTGTTTTCAGGGAACTTATGCTGCCTGTTTCATATTAAGTTTACATTTACTTGTAATTCAAGAGTTCCATATTCATGTCTGGACAATTCCATTTTCTATTATTGTGAATTTTAAGAGAAGTAACCACACTTACAGAGTTTTCTGAGCTCTATTAGTTTGTATTCTTAGGGATTTAAGTAGTTCCTTTAGAATCTCTATCGGATTGACCGAAATTAACATTGTAAACAGTTTACTCGTCATTTCGGAGCTGTTCGAAAGTGTTTTCGGTGTATTTATGCTACCCGTTTCATATTAAGGTTCCATGGACTTGTAATTCAAGAGTTCCGTATACATTTTTGGACAACTCCATTGTATATTACTGTGAATTCTATGAGAAATAACCACAGTAACAAAGTTTTCTGAGCTCTAAGAACTTGTATTCTTAAGGATATGAGGTAGTTTCCGTTCAAACTCGATCGGATTGACTCGAATTGTAAAGATTAACAGTATTTTCGCCATTCCACAGCTGTTTGAACCAGTTTTCAGTGTATTGACACTGCCCCTTTCATATAAACCTCGATTTACTTGTAATTCCAGAGTTCCATACACATTCATGGACAATTCCACTCTCTTTGGAGGTAAATTCTCAGATTAGTAAGCACTTATACAGAGGATTCTGAGCTTTCTTAGCTCGTATTCTCAAGGATTTAAGTAGTTTCTTTAGAAACTCCATCACATTGACTGAAATTAAAATTGTAAACATTTTACACCTCATTTCACAGCTGTTTGAATGTGTTTTCAGGGAACTTATGCTGCCTGTTTCATATTAAGTTTACATTTACTTGTAATTCAAGAGTTCCATATTCATGTCTGGACAATTCCATTTTCTATTATTGTGAATTTTAAGAGAAGTAACCACACTTACAGAGTTTTCTGAGCTCTATTAGTTTGTATTCTTAGGGATTTAAGTAGTTCCTTTAGAATCTCTATCGGATTGACCGAAATTAACATTGTAAACAGTTTACTCGTCATTTCGGAGCTGTTCGAAAGTGTTTTCGGTGTATTTATGCTTCCCGTTTCATATTAAGGTTCCATGGACTTGTAATTCAAGAGTTCCGTATACATTTTTGGACAACTCCATTGTATATTACTGTGAATTCTATGAGAAATAACCACAGTAACAAAGTTTTCTGAGCTCTAAGAACTTGTATTCTTAAGGATATGAGGTAGTTTCCGTTCAAACTCGATCGGATTGACTCGAATTGTAAAGATTAACAGTATTTTCGCCATTCCACAGCTGTTTGAACCAGTTTTCAGTGTATTGACACTGCCCCTTTCATATAAACCTCGATTTACTTGTAATTCCAGAGTTCCATACACATTCATGGACAATTCCACTCTCTTTGGAGGTAAATTCTCAGATTAGTAAGCACTTCTACAGAGTATTCTGAGGTTTCTTAGCTCGTATTCTCAAGGATTTAAGTAGTTCCTTTAGAATCTCTATCGGATTGACCGAAATTAACATTGTAAACAGTTTACTCGTCATTTCGCAGCTGTTCGAATGTGTTTTCAGTGTATTTATGCTACCCGTTTCATATTAAGGTTCCATGGACTTGTAATTCAAGAGTTCCATATACATTTCTGGACAACTCCATTGTATATTACTGTGAATTCTATGAGAAGTAACCACAGTTACAAAGTTTTCTGAGCTCTAAGAACTTGTATTCTTAACGATATGAAGTAGTTTCTGTTCAAACTCAACTGGATTGACTCGAACTGTAAAGATTAACAGTATTCTCCTCATTCCACAGCTGTTTGAACCTGTTTTCAGTGTATTGACACTGCCCCTTTCATATAAACCTCGATTTACTTGTAATTCCAGAGTTCCATACACATTCATGGACAATTCCACTCTCTTTGGAGGTAAATTCTCAGATTAGTAAGCACTTCTACAGAGGATTCTGAGGTTTCTTAGCTCGTATTCTCAAGGATTTAAGTAGTTTCTTTAGAAACTCCATCAGATTGACTGAAATTAAAATTGTAAACATTTTACACCTCATTTCACAGCTGTTTGAATGTGTTTTCAGGGAACTTATGCTGCCTGTTTCATATTAAGTTTACATTTCCTTGTAATTCAAGAGTTCCATATTCATGTCTGGACAATTCCATTTTCTATTATTGTGAATTTTAAGAGAAGTAACCACACTTACAGAGTTTCCTGAGCTCTATTAGTTTGTATTCTTAGGGATTTAAGTAGTTCCTTTAGAATCTCTATCGGATTGACCGAAATTAACATTGTAAACAGTTTACTCGTCATTTCGGAGCTGTTCGAAAGTGTTTTCGGTGTATTTATGCTACCCGTTTCATATTAAGGTTCCATGGACTTGTAAATCAAGAGTTCCGTATACATTTTTGGACAACTCCATTGTATATTACTGTGAATTCTATGAGAAATAACCACAGTAACAAAGTTTTCTGAGCTCTAAGAACTTGTATTCTTAAGGATATGAGGTAGTTTCCGTTCAAACTCTTTCGGATTGACTCGAATTGTAAAGATTAACAGTATTTTCGCCATTCCACAGCTGTTTGAACCAGTTTTCAGTGTATTGACACTGCCCCTTTCATATAAACCTCGATTTACTTGTAATTCCAGAGTTCCATACACATTCATGGACAATTCCACTCTCTTTGGAGGTAAATTCTCAGATTAGTAAGCACTTCTACAGAGGATTCTGAGCTTTCTTAGCTCGTATTCTCAAGGATTTAAGTAGTTTCTTTAGAAACTCCATCACATTGACTGAAATTAAAATTGTAAACATTTTACACCTCATTTCACAGCTGTTTGAATGTGTTTTCAGGGAACTTATGCTGCCTGTTTCATATTAAGTTTACATTTACTTGTAATTCAAGAGTTCCATATTCATGTCTGGACAATTCCATTTTCTATTATTGTGAATTTTAAGAGAAGTAACCACACTTACAGAGTTTTCTGAGCTCTATTAGTTTGTATTCTTAGGGATTTAAGTAGTTCCTTTAGAATCCCTATCGGATTGACCGAAATTAACATTGTAAACAGTTTACTCGTCATTTCGGAGCTGTTCGAAAGTGTTTTCGGTGTATTTATGCTACCCGTTTCATATTAAGGTTCCATGGACTTGTAATTCAAGAGTTCCGTATACATTTTTGGACAACTCCATTGTATATTACTGTGAATTCTATGAGAAATAACCACAGTAACAAAGTTTTCTGAGCTCTAAGAACTTGTATTCTTAAGGATATGAGGTAGTTTCCGTTCAAACTCTTTCGGATTGACTCGAATTGTAAAGATTAACAGTATTTTCGCCATTCCACAGCTGTTTGAACCAGTTTTCAGTGTATTGACACTGCCCCTTTCATATAAACTTAGATTTACTTGTAATTCCAGAGTTCCATACACATTCATGGAAAATTCCATTCTCTTTGGAGGTAAATTCTAGGATTAGTAAGCGCTTCTACAGAGGATTCTGAGCTTTATGAGCTTGTATTCTCCAGGATTTAAGTAGTTTCTTTAGAAACTCCATCAGATTGACTGAAATTAAAATAGTAAACATTTTACACCTCATTTCACAGCTGTTTGAATGTGTTTTCAGGGAACTTATGCTGCCTGTTTCATATTAACTTTACATTTCCTTTTAATTCAAGAGTTCCATATTCATGTCTGGACAATTCCATTTTCTATTATTGTGAATTTTAAGTGAAGTAACCACACTTACAGAGTTTTCTAAGCTCTATTATATTGTACTCTTAGGGATTTAAGTAGTTCCTTTAGAATCTCTATCGGATTGACCGAAATTAACATTGTAAACAGTTTACTCGTCATTTCGGAGCTGTTCGAAAGTGTTTTCGGTGTATTTATGCTACCCGTTTCATATTAAGGTTCCATGGACTTGTAATTCAAGAGTTCCGTATACATTTTTGGACAACTCCATTGTATATTACTGTGAATTCTATGAGAAATAACCACAGTAACAAAGTTTTCTGAGCTCTAAGAACTTGTATTCTTAAGGATATGAGGTAGTTTCCGTTCAAACTCGATCGGATTGACTCGAATTGTAAAGATTAACAGTATTTTCGCCATTCCACAGCTGTTTGAACCAGTTTTCAGTGTATTGACACTGCCCCTTTCATATAAACTTCGATTTACTTGTAATTCCAGAGTTCCATACACATTCATGGAAAATTCCATTCTCTTTGGAGGTAAATTCTAGGATTAGTAAGCGCTTCCACAGAGGATTCTGAGCTTTATGAGCTTGTATTCTCCAGTATTTAAGTAGTTTCTTTAGAAACTCCATCAGATTGACTGAAATTAAAATTGTAAACATTTTACACCTCATTTCACAGCTGTTTGAATGTGTTTTCAGGGAACTTATGCTGCCTGTTTCATATTAAGTTTACATTTACTTGTAATTCAAGAGTTCCATATTCATGTCTGGACAATTCCATTTTCTATTATTGTGAATTTTAAGAGAAGTAAGCACACTTACAGAGTTTTCTGAGCTCTATTAGTTTGTATTCTTAGGGATTTAAGTAGTTCCTTTAGAATCTCTATCGGATTGACCGAAATTAACATTGTAAACAGTTTACTCGTCATTTCGCAGCTGTTCGAATGTGTTTTCAGTGTATTTATGCTACCCGTTTCATATTAAGGTTCCATGGACTTGTAATTCAAGAGTTCCATATACATTTCTGGACAACTCCATTGTATATTACTGTGAATTCTATGAGAAGTAACCACAGTTACAAAGTTTTCTGAGCTCTAAGAACTTGTATTCTTAACGATATGAAGTAGTTTCTGTTCAACCTCAACTGGATTGACTCGAACTGTAAAGATTAACAGTATTCTCCTCATTCCACAGCTGTTTGAACCTGTTTTCAGTGTATTGACACTGCCCCTTTCATATAAACCTCGATTTACTTGTAATTCCAGAGTTCCATACACATTCATGGACAATTCCACTCTCTTTGGAGGTAAATTCTCAGATTAGTAAGCACTTCTACAGAGGATTCTGAGCTTTCTTAGCTCGTATTCTCAAGGATTTAAGTAGTTTCTTTAGAAACTCCATCACATTGACTGAAATTAAAATTGTAAACATTTTACACCTCATTTCACAGCTGTTTGAATGTGTTTTCAGGGAACTTATGCTGCCTGTTTCATATTAAGTTTACATTTACTTGTAATTCAAGAGTTCCATATTCATGTCTGGACAATTCCATTTTCTATTATTGTGAATTCTAAGTAAGTAACCACATTTACAGAGTTTTCTGAGCTCTATTAGTTTGTATTCTTAGGGATTTAAGTAGTTCCTTTAGAATCTCTATCGGATTGACCGAAATTAACATTGTAAACAGTTTACTCATCATTTCGCAGCCGTTCCAAAGTGTTTTCAGTGTATTTATGCTACCCGTTTCATATTAAGGTTCCATGGACTTGTAATTCAAGAGTTCCATATACATTTCTGGACAATTACATTGTATATTACTGTGAATTCTATGAGAAGTAACCACAGTTACAAAGTTTTCTGAGCTCTAAGAACTTGTATTCTTAAGGATATGAGGTAGTTTCTGTTCAAACCTGATCAGATTGACTCGAATTGTAAAGATTAACAGTATTCTCGTCATTCCACACCTGTTTGAACCAGTTTTCAGTGTATTGAAACTCCCCCTTTCATATAAACCTCGATTTACTTGTAATTCCAGAGTTCCATACACATTCATGGAAAATTAAATTCTCTTTGGAGGTAAATTCTAGGATTAGTAATCGCTTCTACAGAGGATTCTGAGCTTTATTAGCTTGTATTCTCCAGGATTTAAGTACTTTCTTTAGAAACTCCATCAGATTGACTGAAATTAAAATTGTAAACATTTTACACCTCATTTCACAGCTGTTTGAATGTGTTTTCAGGGAACTTATGCTGTCTGTTTCATATTAAGTTTACATTTACTTGTAATTCAAGAGTTCCATATTCATGTCTGGACAATTCCATTTTCTATTATTGTGAATTTTAAGAGAAGTAACCACACTTACAGAGTTTCCTGAGCTCTATTAGTTTGTATTCTTAGGGATTTAAGTAGTTCCTTTAGAATCTCTATCGGATTGACCGAAATTAACATTGTAAACAGTTTACTCGTCATTTCGGAGCTGTTCGAAAGTGTTTTCGGTGTATTTATGCTACCCGTTTCATATTAAGGTTCCATGGACTTGTAATTCAAGAGTTCCGTATACATTTTTGGACAACTCCATTGTATATTACTGTGAATTCTATGAGAAATAACCACAGTAACAAAGTTTTCTGAGCTCTAAGAACTTGTATTCTTAAGGATATGAGGTAGTTTCCGTTCAAACTCGATCGGATTGACTCGAATTGTAAAGATTAACAGTATTTTCGCCATTCCACAGCTGTTTGAACCAGTTTTCAGTGTATTGACACTGCCCCTTTCATATAAACTTAGATTTACTTGTAATTCCAGAGTTCCATACACTTTCATGGAAAATTCCATTCTCTTTGGAGGTAAATTCTAGGATTAGTAAGCGCTTCTACAGAGGATTCTGAGCTTTATGAGCTTGTATTCTCCAGGATTTAAGTAGTTTCTTTAGAAACTCCATCAGATTGACTGAAATTAAAATTGTAAACATTTTACACCTCATTTCACAGCTGTTTGAATGTGTTTTCAGGGAACTTATGCTGCCTGTTTCATATTAAGTTTACATTTACTTGTAATTCAAGAGTTCCATATTCATGTCTGGACAATTCCATTTTCTATTATTGTGAATTTTAAGAGAAGTAACCACACTTACAGAGTTTTCTGAGCTCTATTAGTTTGTATTCTTAGGGATTTAAGTAGTTCCTTTAGAATCTCTATCGGATTGACCGAAATTAACATTGTAAACAGTTTACTCGTCATTTCGCAGCTGTTCGAATGTGTTTTCAGTGTATTTATGCTACCCGTTTCATATTAAGGTTCCATGGACTTGTAATTCAAGAGTTCCATATACATTTCTGGACAACTCCATTGTATATTACTGTGAATTCTATGAGAAGTAACCACAGTTACAAAGTTTTCTGAGCTCTAAGAACTTGTATTCTTAACGATATGAAGTAGTTTCTGTTCAAACTCAACTGGATTGACTCGAACTGTAAAGATTAACAGTATTCTCCTCATTCCACAGCTGTTTGAACCTGTTTTCAGTGTATTGACACTGCCCCTTTCATATAAACCTCGATTTACTTGTAATTCCAGAGTTCCATACACATTCATGGACAATTCCACTCTCTTTGGAGGTAAATTCTCAGATTAGTAAGCACTTCTACAGAGTATTCTGAGGTTTCTTAGCTCGTATTCTCAAGGATTTAAGTAGTTTCTTTAGAAACTCCATCAGATTGACTGAAATTAAAATTGTAAACATTTTACACCTCATTTCACAGCTGTTTGAATGTGTTTTCAGGGAACTTATGCTGCCTGTTTCATATTAAGTTTACATTTCCTTGTAATTCAAGAGTTCCATATTCATGTCTGGACAATTCCATTTTCTATTATTGTGAATTTTAAGAGAAGTAACCACACTTACAGAGTTTTCTGAGCTCTATTAGTTTGTATTCTTAGGGATTTAAGTAGTTCCTTTAGAATCTCTATCGGATTGACCGAAATTAACATTGTAAACAGTTTACTCGTCATTTCGGAGCTGTTCGAAAGTGTTTTCGGTGTATTTATGCTACCCGTTTCATATTAAGGTTCCATGGACTTGTAATTCAAGAGTTCCGTATACATTTTTGGACAACTCCATTGTATATTACTGTGAATTCTATGAGAAATAACCACAGTAACAAAGTTTTCTGAGCTCTAAGAACTTGTATTCTTAAGGATATGAGGTAGTTTCCGTTCAAACTCGATCGGATTGACTCGAATTGTAAAGATTAACAGTATTTTCGCCATTCCACAGCTGTTTGAACCAGTTTTCAGTGTATTGACACTGCCCCTTTCATATAAACCTCGATTTACTTGTAATTCCAGAGTTCCATACACATTCATGGACAATTCCACTCTCTTTGGAGGTAAATTCTCAGATTAGTAAGCACTTATACAGAGGATTCTGAGCTTTCTTAGCTCGTATTCTCAAGGATTTAAGTAGTTTCTTTAGAAACTCCATCACATTGACTGAAATTAAAATTGTAAACATTTTACACCTCATTTCACAGCTGTTTGAATGTGTTTTCAGGGAACTTATGCTGCCTGTTTCATATTAAGTTTACATTTACTTGTAATTCAAGAGTTCCATATTCATGTCTGGACAATTCCATTTTCTATTATTGTGAATTTTAAGAGAAGTAACCACACTTACAGAGTTTTCTGAGCTCTATTAGTTTGTATTCTTAGGGATTTAAGTAGTTCCTTTAGAATCTCTATCGGATTGACCGAAATTAACATTGTAAACAGTTTACTCGTCATTTCGGAGCTGTTCGAAAGTGTTTTCGGTGTATTTATGCTTCCCGTTTCATATTAAGGTTCCATGGACTTGTAATTCAAGAGTTCCGTATACATTTTTGGACAACTCCATTGTATATTACTGTGAATTCTATGAGAAATAACCACAGTAACAAAGTTTTCTGAGCTCTAAGAACTTGTATTCTTAAGGATATGAGGTAGTTTCCGTTCAAACTCGATCGGATTGACTCGAATTGTAAAGATTAACAGTATTTTCGCCATTCCACAGCTGTTTGAACCAGTTTTCAGTGTATTGACACTGCCCCTTTCATATAAACCTCGATTTACTTGTAATTCCAGAGTTCCATACACATTCATGGACAATTCCACTCTCTTTGGAGGTAAATTCTCAGATTAGTAAGCACTTCTACAGAGTATTCTGAGGTTTCTTAGCTCGTATTCTCAAGGATTTAAGTAGTTCCTTTAGAATCTCTATCGGATTGACCGAAATTAACATTGTAAACAGTTTACTCGTCATTTCGCAGCTGTTCGAATGTGTTTTCAGTGTATTTATGCTACCCGTTTCATATTAAGGTTCCATGGACTTGTAATTCAAGAGTTCCATATACATTTCTGGACAACTCCATTGTATATTACTGTGAATTCTATGAGAAGTAACCACAGTTACAAAGTTTTCTGAGCTCTAAGAACTTGTATTCTTAACGATATGAAGTAGTTTCTGTTCAAACTCAACTGGATTGACTCGAACTGTAAAGATTAACAGTATTCTCCTCATTCCACAGCTGTTTGAACCTGTTTTCAGTGTATTGACACTGCCCCTTTCATATAAACCTCGATTTACTTGTAATTCCAGAGTTCCATACACATTCATGGACAATTCCACTCTCTTTGGAGGTAAATTCTCAGATTAGTAAGCACTTCTACAGAGGATTCTGAGGTTTCTTAGCTCGTATTCTCAAGGATTTAAGTAGTTTCTTTAGAAACTCCATCAGATTGACTGAAATTAAAATTGTAAACATTTTACACCTCATTTCACAGCTGTTTGAATGTGTTTTCAGGGAACTTATGCTGCCTGTTTCATATTAAGTTTACATTTCCTTGTAATTCAAGAGTTCCATATTCATGTCTGGACAATTCCATTTTCTATTATTGTGAATTTTAAGAGAAGTAACCACACTTACAGAGTTTTCTGAGCTCTATTAGTTTGTATTCTTAGGGATTTAAGTAGTTCCTTTAGAATCTCTATCGGATTGACCGAAATTAACATTGTAAACAGTTTACTCGTCATTTCGGAGCTGTTCGAAAGTGTTTTCGGTGTATTTATGCTACCCGTTTCATATTAAGGTTCCATGGACTTGTAATTCAAGAGTTCCGTATACATTTTTGGACAACTCCATTGTATATTACTGTGAATTCTATGAGAAATAACCACAGTAACAAAGTTTTCTGAGCTCTAAGAACTTGTATTCTTAAGGATATGAGGTAGTTTCCGTTCAAACTCGATCGGATTGACTCGAATTGTAAAGATTAACAGTATTTTCGCCATTCCATAGCTGTTTGAACCAGTTTTCAGTGTATTGACACTGCCCCTTTCATATAAACCTCGATTTACTTGTAATTCCAGAGTTCCATACACATTCATGGACAATTCCACTCTCTTTGGAGGTAAATTCTCAGATTAGTAAGCACTTCTACAGAGGATTCTGAGCTTTCTTAGCTCGTATTCTCAAGGATTTAAGTAGTTTCTTTAGAAACTCCATCACATTGACTGAAATTAAAATTGTAAACATTTTACACCTCATTTCACAGCTGTTTGAATGTGTTTTCAGGGAACTTATGCTGCCTGTTTCATATTAAGTTTACATTTACTTGTAATTCAAGAGTTCCATATTCATGTCTGGACAATTCCATTTTCTATTATTGTGAATTTTAAGAGAAGTAACCACACTTACAGAGTTTTCTGAGCTCTATTAGTTTGTATTCTTAGGGATTTAAGTAGTTCCTTTAGAATCTCTATCGGATTGACCGAAATTAACATTGTAAACAGTTTACTCGTCATTTCGGAGCTGTTCGAAAGTGTTTTCGGTGTATTTATGCTACCCGTTTCATATTAAGGTTCCATGGACTTGTAATTCAAGAGTTCCGTATACATTTTTGGACAACTCCATTGTATATTACTGTGAATTCTATGAGAAATAACC
The DNA here is from genome assembly GCF_028538775.1 of Myotis yumanensis. Lineage (NCBI taxonomy): Eukaryota > Metazoa > Chordata > Mammalia > Chiroptera > Vespertilionidae > Myotis > Myotis yumanensis. The sequence goes on from NW_027223873.1 coordinate 66,753, forward strand.
ACAGTAACAAAGTTTTCTGAGCTCTAAGAACTTGTATTCTTAAGGATATGAGGTAGTTTCCGTTCAAACTCGATCGGATTGACTCGAATTGTAAAGATTAACAGTATTTTCGCCATTCCACAGCTGTTTGAACCAGTTTTCAGTGTATTGACACTGCCCCTTTCATATAAACCTCGATTTACTTGTAATTCCAGAGTTCCATACACATTCATGGACAATTCCACTCTCTTTGGAGGTAAATTCTCAGATTAGTAAGCACTTCTACAGAGTATTCTGAGGTTTCTTAGCTCGTATTCTCAAGGATTTAAGTAGTTCCTTTAGAATCTCTATCGGATTGACCGAAATTAACATTGTAAACAGTTTACTCGTCATTTCGCAGCTGTTCGAATGTGTTTTCAGTGTATTTATGCTACCCGTTTCATATTAAGGTTCCATGGACTTGTAATTCAAGAGTTCCATATACATTTCTGGACAACTCCATTGTATATTACTGTGAATTCTATGAGAAGTAACCACAGTTACAAAGTTTTCTGAGCTCTAAGAACTTGTATTCTTAACGATATGAAGTAGTTTCTGTTCAAACTCAACTGGATTGACTCGAACTGTAAAGATTAACAGTATTCTCCTCATTCCACAGCTGTTTGAACCTGTTTTCAGTGTATTGACACTGCCCCTTTCATATAAACCTCGATTTACTTGTAATTCCAGAGTTCCATACACATTCATGGACAATTCCACTCTCTTTGGAGGTAAATTCTCAGATTAGTAAGCACTTCTACAGAGTATTCTGAGGTTTCTTAGCTCGTATTCTCAAGGATTTAAGTAGTTTCTTTAGAAACTCCATCAGATTGACTGAAATTAAAATTGTAAACATTTTACACCTCATTTCACAGCTGTTTGAATGTGTTTTCAGGGAACTTATGCTGCCTGTTTCATATTAAGTTTACATTTCCTTGTAATTCAAGAGTTCCATATTCATGTCTGGACAATTCCATTTTCTATTATTGTGAATTTTAAGAGAAGTAACCACACTTACAGAGTTTTCTGAGCTCTATTAGTTTGTATTCTTAGGGATTTAAGTAGTTCCTTTAGAATCTCTATCGGATTGACCGAAATTAACATTGTAAACAGTTTACTCGTCATTTCGGAGCTGTTCGAAAGTGTTTTCGGTGTATTTATGCTACCCGTTTCATATTAAGGTTCCATGGACTTGTAATTCAAGAGTTCCGTATACATTTTTGGACAACTCCATTGTATATTACTGTGAATTCTATGAGAAATAACCACAGTAACAAAGTTTTCTGAGCTCTAAGAACTTGTATTCTTAAGGATATGAGGTAGTTTCCGTTCAAACTCGATCGGATTGACTCGAATTGTAAAGATTAACAGTATTTTCGCCATTCCACAGCTGTTTGAACCAGTTTTCAGTGTATTGACACTGCCCCTTTCATATAAACCTCGATTTACTTGTAATTCCAGAGTTCCATACACATTCATGGACAATTCCACTCTCTTTGGAGGTAAATTCTCAGATTAGTAAGCACTTCTACAGAGTATTCTGAGGTTTCTTAGCTCGTATTCTCAAGGATTTAAGTAGTTCCTTTAGAATCTCTATCGGATTGACCGAAATTAACATTGTAAACAGTTTACTCGTCATTTCGCAGCTGTTCGAATGTGTTTTCAGTGTATTTATGCTACCCGTTTCATATTAAGGTTCCATGGACTTGTAATTCAAGAGTTCCATATACATTTCTGGACAACTCCATTGTATATTACTGTGAATTCTATGAGAAGTAACCACAGTTACAAAGTTTTCTGAGCTCTAAGAACTTGTATTCTTAACGATATGAAGTAGTTTCTGTTCAAACTCAACTGGATTGACTCGAACTGTAAAGATTAACAGTATTCTCCTCATTCCACAGCTGTTTGAACCTGTTTTCAGTGTATTGACACTGCCCCTTTCATATAAACCTCGATTTACTTGTAATTCCAGAGTTCCATACACATTCATGGACAATTCCACTCTCTTTGGAGGTAAATTCTCAGATTAGTAAGCACTTCTACAGAGTATTCTGAGGTTTCTTAGCTCGTATTCTCAAGGATTTAAGTAGTTTCTTTAGAAACTCCATCAGATTGACTGAAATTAAAATTGTAAACATTTTACACCTCATTTCACAGCTGTTTGAATGTGTTTTCAGGGAACTTATGCTGCCTGTTTCATATTAAGTTTACATTTCCTTGTAATTCAAGAGTTCCATATTCATGTCTGGACAATTCCATTTTCTATTATTGTGAATTTTAAGAGAAGTAACCACACTTACAGAGTTTTCTGAGCTCTATTAGTTTGTATTCTTAGGGATTTAAGTAGTTCCTTTAGAATCTCTATCGGATTGACCGAAATTAACATTGTAAACAGTTTACTCGTCATTTCGGAGCTGTTCGAAAGTGTTTTCGGTGTATTTATGCTACCCGTTTCATATTAAGGTTCCATGGACTTGTAATTCAAGAGTTCCGTATACATTTTTGGACAACTCCATTGTATATTACTGTGAATTCTATGAGAAATAACCACAGTAACAAAGTTTTCTGAGCTCTAAGAACTTGTATTCTTAAGGATATGAGGTAGTTTCCGTTCAAACTCGATCGGATTGACTCGAATTGTAAAGATTAACAGTATTTTCGCCATTCCACAGCTGTTTGAACCAGTTTTCAGTGTATTGACACTGCCCCTTTCATATAAACCTCGATTTACTTGTAATTCCAGAGTTCCATACACATTCATGGACAATTCCACTCTCTTTGGAGGTAAATTCTCAGATTAGTAAGCACTTCTACAGAGGATTCTGAGCTTTCTTAGCTCGTATTCTCAAGGATTTAAGTAGTTTCTTTAGAAACTCCATCACATTGACTGAAATTAAAATTGTAAACATTTTACACCTCATTTCACAGCTGTTTGAATGTGTTTTCAGGGAACTTATGCTGCCTGTTTCATATTAAGTTTACATTTCCTTGTAATTCAAGAGTTCCATATTCATGTCTGGACAATTCCATTTTCTATTATTGTGAATTTTAAGAGAAGTAACCACACTTACAGAGTTTTCTGAGCTCTATTAGTTTGTATTCTTAGGGATTTAAGTAGTTCCTTTAGAATCTCTATCGGATTGACCGAAATTAACATTGTAAACAGTTTACTCGTCATTTCGGAGCTGTTCGAAAGTGTTTTCGGTGTATTTATGCTACCCGTTTCATATTAAGGTTCCATGGACTTGTAATTCAAGAGTTCCGTATACATTTTTGGACAACTCCATTGTATATTACTGTGAATTCTATGAGAAATAACCACAGTAACAAAGTTTTCTGAGCTCTAAGAACTTGTATTCTTAAGGATATGAGGTAGTTTCCGTTCAAACTCGATCGGATTGACTCGAATTGTAAAGATTAACAGTATTTTCGCCATTCCACAGCTGTTTGAACCAGTTTTCAGTGTATTGACACTGCCCCTTTCATATAAACCTCGATTTACTTGTAATTCCAGAGTTCCATACACATTCATGGACAATTCCACTCTCTTTGGAGGTAAATTCTCAGATTAGTAAGCACTTCTACAGAGTATTCTGAGGTTTCTTAGCTCGTATTCTCAAGGATTTAAGTAGTTCCTTTAGAATCTCTATCGGATTGACCGAAATTAACATTGTAAACAGTTTACTCGTCATTTCGCAGCTGTTCGAATGTGTTTTCAGTGTATTTATGCTACCCGTTTCATATTAAGGTTCCATGGACTTGTAATTCAAGAGTTCCATATACATTTCTGGACAACTCCATTGTATATTACTGTGAATTCTATGAGAAGTAACCACAGTTACAAAGTTTTCTGAGCTCTAAGAACTTGTATTCTTAACGATATGAAGTAGTTTCTGTTCAAACTCAACTGGATTGACTCGAACTGTAAAGATTAACAGTATTCTCCTCATTCCACAGCTGTTTGAACCTGTTTTCAGTGTATTGACACTGCCCCTTTCATATAAACCTCGATTTACTTGTAATTCCAGAGTTCCATACACATTCATGGACAATTCCACTCTCTTTGGAGGTAAATTCTCAGATTAGTAAGCACTTCTACAGAGTATTCTGAGGTTTCTTAGCTCGTATTCTCAAGGATTTAAGTAGTTTCTTTAGAAACTCCATCAGATTGACTGAAATTAAAATTGTAAACATTTTACACCTCATTTCACAGCTGTTTGAATGTGTTTTCAGGGAACTTATGCTGCCTGTTTCATATTAAGTTTACATTTCCTTGTAATTCAAGAGTTCCATATTCATGTCTGGACAATTCCATTTTCTATTATTGTGAATTTTAAGAGAAGTAACCACACTTACAGAGTTTTCTGAGCTCTATTAGTTTGTATTCTTAGGGATTTAAGTAGTTCCTTTAGAATCTCTATCGGATTGACCGAAATTAACATTGTAAACAGTTTACTCGTCATTTCGGAGCTGTTCGAAAGTGTTTTCGGTGTATTTATGCTACCCCGTTTCATATTAAGGTTCCATGGACTTGTAATTCAAGAGTTCCGTATACATTTTTGGACAACTCCATTGTATATTACTGTGAATTCTATGAGAAATAACCACAGTAACAAAGTTTTCTGAGCTCTAAGAACTTGTATTCTTAAGGATATGAGGTAGTTTCCGTTCAAACTCGATCGGATTGACTCGAATTGTAAAGATTAACAGTATTTTCGCCATTCCACAGCTGTTTGAACCAGTTTTCAGTGTATTGACACTGCCCCCTTTCATATAAACCCTCGATTTACTTGTAATTCCAGAGTTCCATACACATTCATGGACAATTCCACTCTCTTTGGAGGTAAATTCTCAGATTAGTAAGCACTTATACAGAGGATTCTGAGCTTTCTTAGCTCGTATTCTCAAGGATTTAAGTAGTTTCTTTAGAAACTCCATCACATTGACTGAAATTAAAATTGTAAACATTTTACACCTCATTTCACAGCTGTTTGAATGTGTTTTCAGGGAACTTATGCTGCCTGTTTCATATTAAGTTTACATTTACTTGTAATTCAAGAGTTCCATATTCATGTCTGGACAATTCCATTTTCTATTATTGTGAATTTTAAGAGAAGTAACCACACTTACAGAGTTTTCTGAGCTCTATTAGTTTGTATTCTTAGGGATTTAAGTAGTTCCTTTAGAATCTCTATCGGATTGACCGAAATTAACATTGTAAACAGTTTACTCGTCATTTCGGAGCTGTTCGAAAGTGTTTTCGGTGTATTTATGCTACCCGTTTCATATTAAGGTTCCATGGACTTGTAATTGAAGAGTTCCGTATACATTTTTGGACAACTCCATTGTATATTACTGTGAATTCTATGAGAAATAACCACAGTAACAAAGTTTTCTGAGCTCTAAGAACTTGTATTCTTAAGGATATGAGGTAGTTTCCGTTCAAACTCTTTCGGATTGACTCGAATTGTAAAGATTAACAGTATTTTCGCCATTCCACAGCTGTTTGAACCAGTTTTCAGTGTATTGACACTGCCCCCTTTCATATAAACTTAGATTTACTTGTAATTCCAGAGTTCCATACACATTCATGGAAAATTCCATTCTCTTTGGAGGTAAATTCTAGGATTAGTAAGCGCTTCTATAGAGGATTCTGAGCTTTATGAGCTTGTATTCTCCAGGATTTAAGTAGTTTCTTTAGAAACTCCATCAGATTGACTGAAATTAAAATAGTAAACATTTTACACCTCATTTCACAGCTGTTTGAATGTGTTTTCAGGGAACTTATGCTGCCTGTTTCATATTAACTTTACATTTACTTGTAATTCAAGAGTTCCATATTCATGTCTGGACAATTCCATTTTCTATTATTGTGAATTCTAAGTAAGTAACCACACTTACAGAGTTTTCTGAGCTCTATTAGTTTGTATTCTTAGGGATTTAAGTAGTTCCTTTAGAATCTCTATCGGATTGACCGAAATTAACATTGTAAACAGTTTACTCGTCATTTCGCAGCTGTTCGAAAGTGTTTTTCAGTGTATTTATGCTACCCGTTTCATATTAAGGTTCCATGGACTTGTAATTCAAGAGTTCCATATACATTTCTGGACAATTCCATTGTATATTACTGTGAATTCTATGAGAAGTAACCACAGTTACAAAGTTTTCTGAGCTCTAAGAACTTGTATTCTTAAGGATATGAGGTAGTTTCTGTTCAAACTCGATGGGATTGACTCGAATTGTAAAGATTAACAGTATTCTCGTCATTCCACAGCTGTTTGAACCAGTTTTCAGTGTATTGACACTGCCCCTTTCATATAAACCTCGATTTACTTGTAATTCCAGAGTTCCATACACATTCATGGACAATTCCATTCTCTTTAGAGGTAAACTCTCAGATTAGTAAGCACTTCTACAAAGGATTCTGAGCTTTCTTAGCTCGTATTCTCAAGGATTTAAGTAGTTTCCTTAGAAACTCCATCAGATTGCTTGAAATTAAAATTGTAAACATTTTACACCTCATTTCACAGCTGTTTGAATGTGTTTTCAGGGAACTTATGCTGCCTGTTTCATATTAAGTTTACATTTCCTTTTAATTCAAGAGTTCCATATTCATGTCTGGACAATTCCATTTTCTATTATTGTGAATTTTAAGTGAAGTAACCACACTTACAGAGTTTTCTAAGCTCTATTATATTGTACTCTTAGGGATTTAAGTAGTTCCTTTAGAATCTCTATCGGATTGACCGAAATTAACATTGTAAACAGTTTACTCGTCATTTCGGAGCTGTTCGAAAGTGTTTTCGGTGTATTTATGCTACCCGTTTCATATTAAGGTTCCATGGACTTGTAATTCAAGAGTTCCGTATACATTTTTGGACAACTCCATTGTATATTACTGTGAATTCTATGAGAAATAACCACAGTAACAAAGTTTTCTGAGCTCTAAGAACTTGTATTCTTAAGGATATGAGGTAGTTTCCGTTCAAACTCTTTCGGATTGACTCGAATTGCAAAGATTAACAGTATTTTCGCCATTCCACAGCTGTTTGAACCAGTTTTCAGTGTATTGACACTGCCCCTTTCATATAAACTTCGATTTACTTGTAATTCCAGAGTTCCATACACATTCATGGAAAATTCCATTCTCTTTGGAGGTAAATTCTAGGATTAGTAAGCGTTTCCACAGAGGATTCTGAGCTTTATGAGCTTGTATTCTCCAGTATTTAAGTAGTTTCTTTAGAAACTCCATCAGATTGACTGAAATTAAAATTGTAAACATTTTACACCTCATTTCACAGCTGTTTGAATGTGTTTTCAGGGAACTTATGCTGCCTGTTTCATATTAAGTTTACATTTACTTGTAATTCAAGAGTTCCATATTCATGTCTGGACAATTCCATTTTCTATTATTGTGAATTTTAAGAGAAGTAACCACACTTACAGAGTTTTCTGAGCTCTATTAGTTTGTATTCTTAGGGATTTAAGTAGTTCCTTTAGAATCTCTATCGGATTGACCGAAATTAACATTGTAAACAGTTTACCTCGTCATTTCGCAGCTGTTCGAATGTGTTTTCGGTGTATTTATGCTACCCGTTTCATATTAAGGTTCCATGGACTTGTAATTCAAGAGTTCCATATACATTTCTGGACAACTCCATTGTATATTACTGTGAATTCTATGAGAAGTAACTACAGTTACAAAGTTTTCTGAGCTCTAAGAACTTGTATTCTTAACGATATGAAGTAGTTTCTGTTCAAACTCAACTGGATTGACTCGAACTGTAAAGATTAACAGTATTCTCCTCATTCCACAGCTGTTTGAACCTGTTTTCAGTGTATTGACACTGCCCCTTTCATATAAACCTCGATTTACTTGTAATTCCAGAGTTCCATACACATTCATGGACAATTCCACTCTCTTTGGAGGTAAATTCTCAGATTAGTAAGCATTTCTACAGAGGATTCTGAGCTTTCTTAGCTCGTATTCTCAAGGATTTAAGTAGTTTCTTTAGAAACTCCATCACATTGACTGAAATTAAAATTGTAAACATTTTACACCTCATTTCACAGCTGTTTGAATGTGTTTTCAGGGAACTTATGCTGCCTGTTTCATATTAAGTTTACATTTACTTGTAATTCAAGAGTTCCATATTCATGTCTGGACAATTCCATTTTCTATTATTGTGAATTCTAAGTAAGTAACCACACTTACAGAGTTTTCTGAGCTCTATTAGTTTGTATTCTTAGGGATTTAAGTAGTTCCTTTAGAATCTCTATCGGATTGACCGAAATTAACATTGTAAACAGTTTACTCTTCATTTCGCAGCTGTTCCAAAGTGTTTTCAGTGTATTTATGCTACCCGTTTCATATTAAGGTTCCATGGACTTGTAATTCAAGAGTTCCATATACATTTCTGGACAATTACATTGTATATTACTGTGAATTCTATGAGAAGTAACCACAGTTACAAAGTTTTCTGAGCTCTAAGAACTTGTATTCTTAAGGATATGAGGTAGTTTCTGTTCAAACCTGATCAGATTGACTCGAATTGTAAAGATTAACAGTATTCTCGTCATTCCACACCTGTTTGAACCAGTTTTCAGTGTATTGAAACTCCCCCTTTCATATAAACCTCGATTTACTTGTAATTCCAGAGTTCCATACACATTCATGGAATATTAAATTCTCTTTGGAGGTAAATTCTAGGATTAGTAATCGCTTCTACAGAGGATTCTGACCTTTATTAGCTTGTATTCTCCAGGATTTAAGTAGTTTCTTTAGAAACTCCATCAGATTGACTGAAATTAAAATTGTAAACATTTTACACCTCATTTCACAGCTGTTTGAATGTGTTTTCAGGGAACTTATGCTGCCTGTTTCATATTAAGTTTACATTTACTTGTAATTCAAGAGTTCCATATTCATGTCTGGACAATTCCATTTTCTATTATTGTGAATTTTAAGAGAAGTAACCACACTTACAGAGTTTTCTGAGCTCTATTAGTTTGTATTCTTAGGGATTTAAGTAGTTCCTTTAGAATCTCTATCGGATTGACCGAAATTAACATTGTAAACAGTTTACTCGTCATTTCGGAGCTGTTCGAAAGTGTTTTCGGTGTATTTATGCTACCCGTTTCATATTAAGGTTCCATGGACTTGTAATTCAAGAGTTCCGTATACATTTTTGGACAACTCCATTGTATATTACTGTGAATTCTATGAGAAATAACCACAGTAACAAAGTTTTCTGAGCTCTAAGAACTTGTATTCTTAAGGATATGAGGTAGTTTCCGTTCAAACTCGATCGGATTGACTCGAATTGTAAAGATTAACAGTATTTTCGCCATTCCACAGCTGTTTGAACCAGTTTTCAGTGTATTGACACTGCCCCTTTCATATAAACCTCGATTTACTTGTAATTCCAGAGTTCCATACACATTCATGGACAATTCCACTCTCTTTGGAGGTAAATTCTCAGATTAGTAAGCACTTCTACAGAGTATTCTGAGGTTTCTTAGCTCGTATTCTCAAGGATTTAAGTAGTTCCTTTAGAATCTCTATCGGATTGACCGAAATTAACATTGTAAACAGTTTACTCGTCATTTCGCAGCTGTTCGAATGTGTTTTCAGTGTATTTATGCTACCCGTTTCATATTAAGGTTCCATGGACTTGTAATTCAAGAGTTCCATATACATTTCTGGACAACTCCATTGTATATTACTGTGAATTCTATGAGAAGTAACCACAGTTACAAAGTTTTCTGAGCTCTAAGAACTTGTATTCTTAACGATATGAAGTAGTTTCTGTTCAAACTCAACTGGATTGACTCGAACTGTAAAGATTAACAGTATTCTCCTCATTCCACAGCTGTTTGAACCTGTTTTCAGTGTATTGACACTGCCCCCTTTCATATAAACCTCGATTTACTTGTAATTCCAGAGTTCCATACACATTCATGGACAATTCCACTCTCTTTGGAGGTAAATTCTCAGATTAGTAAGCACTTCTACAGAGTATTCTGAGGTTTCTTAGCTCGTATTCTCAAGGATTTAAGTAGTTTCTTTAGAAACTCCATCAGATTGACTGAAATTAAAATTGTAAACATTTTACACCTCATTTCACAGCTGTTTGAATGTGTTTTCAGGGAACTTATGCTGCCTGTTTCATATTAAGTTTACATTTCCTTGTAATTCAAGAGTTCCATATTCATGTCTGGACAATTCCATTTTCTATTATTGTGAATTTTAAGAGAAGTAACCACACTTACAGAGTTTTCTGAGCTCTATTAGTTTGTATTCTTAGGGATTTAAGTAGTTCCTTTAGAATCTCTATCGGATTGACCGAAATTAACATTGTAAACAGTTTACTCGTCATTTCGGAGCTGTTCGAAAGTGTTTTCGGTGTATTTATGCTACCCGTTTCATATTAAGGTTCCATGGACTTGTAATTCAAGAGTTCCGTATACATTTTTGGACAACTCCATTGTATATTACTGTGAATTCTATGAGAAATAACCACAGTAACAAAGTTTTCTGAGCTCTAAGAACTTGTATTCTTAAGGATATGAGGTAGTTTCCGTTCAAACTCGATCGGATTGACTCGAATTGTAAAGATTAACAGTATTTTCGCCATTCCACAGCTGTTTGAACCAGTTTTCAGTGTATTGACACTGCCCCCTTTCATATAAACCTCGATTTACTTGTAATTCCAGAGTTCCATACACATTCATGGACAATTCCACTCTCTTTGGAGGTAAATTCTCAGATTAGTAAGCACTTATACAGAGGATTCTGAGCTTTCTTAGCTCGTATTCTCAAGGATTTAAGTAGTTTCTTTAGAAACTCCATCACATTGACTGAAATTAAAATTGTAAACATTTTACACCTCATTTCACAGCTGTTTGAATGTGTTTTCAGGGAACTTATGCTGCCTGTTTCATATTAAGTTTACATTTACTTGTAATTCAAGAGTTCCATATTCATGTCTGGACAATTCCATTTTCTATTATTGTGAATTTTAAGAGAAGTAACCACACTTACAGAGTTTTCTGAGCTCTATTAGTTTGTATTCTTAGGGATTTAAGTAGTTCCTTTAGAATCTCTATCGGATTGACCGAAATTAACATTGTAAACAGTTTACTCGTCATTTCGGAGCTGTTCGAAAGTGTTTTCGGTGTATTTATGCTACCCGTTTCATATTAAGGTTCCATGGACTTGTAATTGAAGAGTTCCGTATACATTTTTGGACAACTCCATTGTATATTACTGTGAATTCTATGAGAAATAACCACAGTAACAAAGTTTTCTGAGCTCTAAGAACTTGTATTCTTAAGGATATGAGGTAGTTTCCGTTCAAACTCTTTCGGATTGACTCGAATTGTAAAGATTAACAGTATTTTCGCCATTCCACAGCTGTTTGAACCAGTTTTCAGTGTATTGACACTGCCCCTTTCATATAAACTTAGATTTACTTGTAATTCCAGAGTTCCATACACATTCATGGAAAATTCCATTCTCTTTGGAGGTAAATTCTAGGATTAGTAAGCGCTTCTATAGAGGATTCTGAGCTTTATGAGCTTGTATTCTCCAGGATTTAAGTAGTTTCTTTAGAAACTCCATCAGATTGACTGAAATTAAAATAGTAAACATTTTACACCTCATTTCACAGCTGTTTGAATGTGTTTTCAGGGAACTTATGCTGCCTGTTTCATATTAACTTTACATTTACTTGTAATTCAAGAGTTCCATATTCATGTCTGGACAATTCCATTTTCTATTATTGTGAATTCTAAGTAAGTAACCACACTTACAGAGTTTTCTGAGCTCTATTAGTTTGTATTCTTAGGGATTTAAGTAGTTCCTTTAGAATCTCTATCGGATTGACCGAAATTAACATTGTAAACAGTTTACTCGTCATTTCGCAGCTGTTCGAAAGTGTTTTCAGTGTATTTATGCTACCCGTTTCATATTAAGGTTCCATGGACTTGTAATTCAAGAGTTCCATATACATTTCTGGACAATTCCATTGTATATTACTGTGAATTCTATGAGAAGTAACCACAGTTACAAAGTTTTCTGAGCTCTAAGAACTTGTATTCTTAAGGATATGAGGTAGTTTCTGTTCAAACTCGATGGGATTGA
>NW_027223874.1:0-75288 GCF_028538775.1 Myotis yumanensis
AAACAGCAATTCTTAATATTGGAAGCACTTTCTTTGGAAAAACACCATCTAGAGTAGCCGGAATTGTAAACATTATCATTACTCTCTTTATTGAGAGTTTTCTACCTCTAATCTCGGTGATTGAACTAGGCCATCCGGATAGAACGGCTCTTTTTACCCCTATTTAAAGTGTTTCTTACATGTTTCCAATCATTTTTGGGACTATCATTGTGTATTTTAAGAGTTTTACCAAACGTAGACAGTTTTCCTAGTAGTATACACAGGAATCTTCAAGATTTAAATTGTGCCATTCAGAAAACGCCAGGCAATTCAGCCTCAGTTGTAAATATAAATAGCATTCTCTTCATTAATCAGCTTCACACATATTCTGAGCTTTATGAATGGAAATTCTTAATGTTTGAAAGCACTTTCTTCAGAACAACATCATCTAAAGTAGCCAGAATGGTAAACATTATCTGTACTCTCGTCATTTCGCAGCATTCTACTTCTAATCTCCGTGATTGAACATGAAAACAAAGATAGAACGGCTTTATGTACCAGCATTTCAAGTGTTACTTACATGTTTCTAATCATTTCTCGGGACTGTCATTGTGTATGTTAAGCGTTTTACCAAAAGTATACAGTTTTCCTAGAAGGATACACAGGAATCTTCAAGGTTTCAATTGAGTCATTCAGAAAACGCCAGTCTAATCAGAATCACCTGTAAATATAAACAGTATTCTCTTCATTTATCAGCTTCATACCCATATTCTTGCTTTATAAACTGCTATTCTTAATTTTTGAAAGCACATTCTTAAGAAATACATCATCTAAAGTAGCCAGAATGGTAAATATTATCTGTACTCTCGTCATTTCGCAGCATTCTAGCTCTAATCCCCGTGATTGAACATGAACATATAGATAGAACGGCTCTATTTAACAGCATTTCAAGTGTTTCTTACATGTTTCTAATTATTTCTCGGGACTATCATTGTGTATTTTAAGGGTTTCACCAAAAGTAGACAGTTTCCTAGAAGGATACACAGGAATCTTCAAGGTTTCAATTGAGTCATTCAGAAAACGCCAGTCTAATCAGAATCACCTGTAATCATAAACCGTATTCTCTTTATTTATCAGGTTCATACGTATTCTGAGCTTTATAAACAGCAATTCTTAATGTTTGAAAACACTTCCTTGGAAAAACAACATCTAGAGTAGCCGCAATTGTAAACTTCATCATTACTCTCCTCAGTTGAGAGTTTTTTACCTCTCATCTCAGTGATTGAACTAGGCCATAAAGATAGAACGGCTCAATTTCACAGCATTTAAGTGTTTCTTACATGTTTCTAATCATTTCTGGGACTATCATTGTGTATTTTAAGAGTTTTACCAAACGTAGACAGTTTTCCTAGTAGTATACACAGGAATCTTCAAGGTTTCAATTGAGTCATTCAGAAAACGCCAGTCTAATCAGAATCACCTGTAAATATAACAGTATTCTCTTCATTTATCAACTTCATACCCATATTCTAGCTTTATAAACTGCTATTCTTAATTTTTGAAAGCACATTCTTAAGAAATACATCATCTAAAGTAGCCAGGATGGTAAACATTATCTGTACTCTCGTCATTTCGCAGCATTCTAGCTCTAATCCCCGTGATTGAACATGAACATATAGATGGAACGGCTCTATGTACCAGCATTTCAAGTGTTTCTTACATGTTTCTAATCATTTCTCGGGACTATCATTGTGTATGTTAAGCGTTTTACCAAAAGTAGACAGTTTTCCTAGAAGGATACACAGGAATCTCCAAGGTTTCAATTGAGTCATTCAGAAAACGCCAGTCTAATCAGAATCACCTGTAATCATAAACAATATTCTCTTTATTTATCAGCTTCATGCATATTCTGAGCTTTATAAACAGCAATTCTTAATGTTTGAAAACACTTTCCTTGGAAAAAACAACATCTACAGTAGCCGCAATTGTAAACTTCATCATTACTCTCCTCAGTTGAGAGTTTTATACCTCTCATCTCAGTGATTGAACTAGGCCATAAAGATAGAACGGCTCTATTTAACAGCATTTAAGTGTGCTTACATGTTTCTAATCACTTCCCGGGACTATTCTACTGTATTTTAAGAGTTTTTACCAAAATTAGATATTTTTCCAGAAGTAGATACATGAATCTTCAGGATGTCAACTTTGTCATTAAGAAAATGCCAGGCAATTCAGCCTCAATTGTAAATATAAACAGTGTTCTCTTCACTTATCAGCCTCATACACATATTCTGAGCTTTAAAAACAGCAATTCTTAATATTGGAAGCACTTTCTTGGAAAAACACCATCTAGAGTAGCCGGAATTGTAAACATTATCATTACTCTCTTTATTGAGAGTTTTCTACCTCTAATCTCGGTGATTGAACTAGGCCATCCGGATAGAACGGCTCTTTTTACCCCTATTTAAAGTGTTTCTTACATGTTTCCAATATTTTTGGGACTATCATTGTGTATTTTAAGAGTTTTACCAAACGTAGACAATTTTCCTAGTAGTATACACAGGAATCTTCAATATTTAAATTGTGCCATTCAGAAAACGCCAGGCAATTCAGCCTCAGTTGTAAATATAAATAGCATTCTCTTCATTAATCAGCTTCACACATATTCTGAGCTTTATGAATGGAAATTCTTAATGTTTGAAAGCACTTTCTTCGGAACAACATCATCTAAAGTAGCCAGAATGGTAAACATTATCTGTACTCTCGTCATTTCGCAGCATTCTATTTCTAATCTCCGTGATTGAACATGAACAGAAAGATAGAACGGCTTTATGTACCAGCATTTCAAGTGTTTCTTACATGTTTCTAATCATTTCTCAGGACTATCAATGTGTATGTTAAGCGTTTTACCAAAAGTATACAGTTTTCCTAGAAGGATACACAGGAATCTTCAAGGTTTCCATTGAGTCATTCAGAAAACGCCAGTCTAATCAGAATCACCTGTAAATATAAACAGTATTCTCTTCATTTATCAGCTTCATACCCATATTCTTGCTTTATAAACTGCTATTCTTAATTTTTGAAAGCACATTCTTAAGAAATACATCATCTAAAGTAGCCAGAATGGTAAATATTATCTGTACTCTCGTCATTTCGCAGCATTGTAGCTCTAATCCCCGTGATTGAACATGAACATATATATAGAACAGCTCTATTTAACAGCATTTAAGTGTGCTTACATGTTTCTAATCACTTCCCGGGACTATTCTACTGTATTTTAAGAGTTTTAACCAAAATTAGACATTTTTCCAGAAGTAGATACATGAATCTTCAGGATGTCAACTTTGTCATTAAGAAAATGCCAGGCAATTCAGCCTCAATTGTAAATATAAACAGTGTTCTCTTCACTTATCAGCCTCATACACATATTCTGAGCTTTAAAAACAGCATTTCTTAATATTGGAAGCACTTTCTTTGGAAAAAACACCATCTAGAGTAGCCGGAATTGTAAACATTATCATTACTCTCTTTATTGAGAGTTTTCTACCTCTAATCTCGGTGATTGAACTAGGCCATCAGGATAGAACGGCTCTTTTTACCCCTATTTAAAGTGTTTCTTACATGTTTCCAATCATTTTTGGGACTATCATTGTGTATTTTTAAGAGTTTTACCAAACGTAGACAGTTTTCCTAGTAGTATACACAGGAATCTTCAAGATTTAAATTGTGCCATTCAGAAAACGCCAGGCAATTCAGCCTCAGTTGTAAATATAAATAGCATTCTCTTCATTAATCAGCTTCACACATATTCTGAGCTTTATAAATGGAAATTCTTAAATGTTTGAAAGCACTTTCTTCGGAACAACATCATCTAAAGTAGCCAGAAAGGTAAACATTATCTGTACTCTCGTCATTTCGCAGCATTCTAGCTCTAATCCCCGAGATTGAACATGAACATATAGATAGAACGGCTCTATTTAACAGCATTTCAAGTGTTTCTTACATGTTTCTAATCATTTCTCAGGACTATCATTGTGTATTTTAAGGGTTTCACCAAAAGTAGACAGTTTCCTAGAAGGATACACAGGAATCTTCAAGGTTTCAATTGAGTCATTCAGAAAACGCCAGTCTAATCAGAATCACCTGTAATCATAAACCGTATTCTCTTTATTTATCAGGTTCATACATATTCTGAGCTTTATAAACAGCAATTCTTAATGTTTGAAAACACTTCCTTGGAAAAACAACATCTAGAGTAGCCGCAATTGTAAACTTCATCATTACTCTCCTCAGTTGAGAGTTTTTTACCTCTCATCTCAGTGATTGAACTAGGCCATAAAGATAGAACGGCTCTATTTCACAGCATTTAAGTGTTTCTTACATGTTTCTAATCATTTCTGGGACTATCATTGTGTATTTTAAGAGTTTTACCAAACGTAGACAGTTTTCCTAGTAGTATACACAGGAATCTTCAAGGTTTCAATTGAGTCATTCAGAAAACGCCAGTCTAATCAGAATCACCTGTAAATATAACAGTATTCTCTTCATTTATCAACTTCATACCCATATTCTAGCTTTATAAACTGCTATTCTTAATTTTTGAAAGCACATTCTTAAGAAATACATCATCTAAAGTAGCCAGGATGGTAAACATTATCTGTACTCTCGTCATTTCGCAGCATTCTAGCTCTAATCCCCGTGATTGAACATGAACATATAGATGGAACGGCTCTATGTACCAGCATTTCAACTGTTTCTTACATGTTTCTAATCATTTCTCGGGACTATCATTGTGTATGTTAAGCGTTTTACCAAAAGTAGACAGTTTTCCTAGAAGGATACACAGGATTCTCCAAGGTTTCAATTGAGTCATTCAGAAAACGCCAGTCTAATCAGAATCACCTGTAATCATAAACAATATTCTCTTTATTTATCAGCTTCATGCATATTCTGAGCTTTATAAACAGCAATTCTTAATGTTTGAAAACACTTTCCTTGGAAAAACAACATCTACAGTAGCCGCAATTGTAAACTTCATCATTACTCTCCTCAGTTGAGAGTTTTATACCTCTCATCTCAGTGATTGAACTAGGCCATAAAGATAGAACGGCTCTATTTAACAGCATTTAAGTGTGCTTACATGTTTCTAATCACTTCCCGGGACTATTCTACTGTATTTTAAGAGTTTTACCAAAATTAGATATTTTTCCAGAAGTAGATACATGAATCTTCAGGATGTCAACTTTGTCATTAAGAAAATGCCAGGCAATTCAGCCTCAATTGTAAATATAAACAGTGTTCTCTTCACTTATCAGCCTCATACACATATTCTGAGCTTTAAAAACAGCAATTCTTAATATTGGAAGCACTTTCTTTGGAAAAACACCATCTAGAGTAGCCGGAATTGTAAACATTATCATTACTCTCTTTATTGAGAGTTTTCTACCTCTAATCTCGGTGATTGAACTAGGCCATCCGGATAGAACGGCTCTTTTTACCCCTATTTAAAGTGTTTCTTACATGTTTCCAATATTTTTGGGACTATCATTGTGTATTTTAAGAGTTTTACCAAACGTAGACAATTTTCCTAGTAGTATACACAGGAATCTTCAATATTTAAATTGTGCCATTCAGAAAACGCCAGGCAATTCAGCCTCAGTTGTAAATATAAATAGCATTCTCTTCATTAATCAGCTTCACACATATTCTGAGCTTTATGAATGGAAATTCTTAATGTTTGAAAGCACTTTCTTCGGAACAACATCATCTAAAGTAGCCAGAATGGTAAACATTATCTGTACTCTCGTCATTTCGCAGCATTCTATTTCTAATCTCCGTGATTGAACATGAACAGAAAGATAGAACGGCTTTATGTACCAGCATTTCAAGTGTTTCTTACATGTTTCTAATCATTTCTCAGGACTATCAATGTGTATGTTAAGCGTTTTACCAAAAGTATACAGTTTTCCTAGAAGGATACACAGGAATCTTCAAGGTTTCCATTGAGTCATTCAGAAAACGCCAGTCTAATCAGAATCACCTGTAAATATAAACAGTATTCTCTTCATTTATCAGCTTCATACCCATATTCTTGCTTTATAAACTGCTATTCTTAATTTTTGAAAGCACATTCTTAAGAAATACATCATCTAAAGTAGCCAGAATGGTAAATATTATCTGTACTCTCGTCATTTCGCAGCATTGTAGCTCTAATCCCCGTGATTGAACATGAACATATATATAGAACAGCTCTATTTAACAGCATTTAAGTGTGCTTACATGTTTCTAATCACTTCCCGGGACTATTCTACTGTATTTTAAGAGTTTTACCAAAATTAGACATTTTTCCAGAAGTAGATACATGAATCTTCAGGATGTCAACTTTGTCATTAAGAAAATGCCAGGCAATTCAGCCTCAATTGTAAATATAAACAGTGTTCTCTTCACTTATCAGCCTCATACACATATTCTGAGCTTTAAAAACAGCATTTCTTAATATTGGAAGCACTTTCTTTGGAAAAACACCATCTAGAGTAGCCGGAATTGTAAACATTATCATTACTCTCTTTATTGAGAGTTTTCTACCTCTAATCTCGGTGATTGAACTAGGCCATCAGGATAGAACGGCTCTTTTTACCCCTATTTAAAGTGTTTCTTACATGTTTCCAATCATTTTTGGGACTATCATTGTGTATTTTAAGAGTTTTACCAAACGTAGACAGTTTTCCTAGTAGTATACACAGGAATCTTCAAGATTTAAATTGTGCCATTCAGAAAACGCCAGGCAATTCAGCCTCAGTTGTAAATATAAATAGCATTCTCTTCATTAATCAGCTTCACACATATTCTGAGCTTTATAAATGGAAATTCTTAAATGTTTGAAAGCACTTTCTTCGGAACAACATCATCTAAAGTAGCCAGAATGGTAAACATTATCTGTACTCTCGTCATTTCGCAGCATTCTAGCTCTAATCCCCGAGATTGAACATGAACATATAGATAGAACGGCTCTATTTAACAGCATTTCAAGTGTTTCTTACATGTTTCTAATCATTTCTCAGGACTATCATTGTGTATTTTAAGGGTTTCACCAAAAGTAGACAGTTTCCTAGAAGGATACACAGGAATCTTCAAGGTTTCAATTGAGTCATTCAGAAAACGCCAGTCTAATCAGAATCACCTGTAATCATAAACCGTATTCTCTTTATTTATCAGGTTCATACATATTCTGAGCTTTATAAACAGCAATTCTTAATGTTTGAAAACACTTCCTTGGAAAAAACAACATCTAGAGTAGCCGCAATTGTAAACTTCATCATTACTCTCCTCAGTTGAGAGTTTTTTACCTCTCATCTCAGTGATTGAACTAGGCCATAAAGATAGAACGGCTCTATTTCACAGCATTTAAGTGTTTCTTACATGTTTCTAATCATTTCTGGGACTATCATTGTGTATTTTAAGAGTTTTACCAAACGTAGACAGTTTTCCTAGTAGTATACACAGGAATCTTCAAGGTTTCAATTGAGTCATTCAGAAAACGCCAGTCTAATCAGAATCACCTGTAAATATAACAGTATTCTCTTCATTTATCAACTTCATACCCATATTCTAGCTTTATAAACTGCTATTCTTAATTTTTGAAAGCACATTCTTAAGAAATACATCATCTAAAGTAGCCAGGATGGTAAACATTATCTGTACTCTCGTCATTTCGCAGCATTCTAGCTCTAATCCCCGTGATTGAACATGAACATATAGATGGAACGGCTCTATGTACCAGCATTTCAAGTGTTTCTTACATGTTTCTAATCATTTCTCGGGACTATCATTGTGTATGTTAAGCGTTTTACCAAAAGTAGACAGTTTTCCTAGAAGGATACACAGGATTCTCCAAGGTTTCAATTGAGTCATTCAGAAAACGCCAGTCTAATCAGAATCACCTGTAATCATAAACAATATTCTCTTTATTTATCAGCTTCATGCATATTCTGAGCTTTATAAACAGCAATTCTTAATGTTTGAAAACACTTTCCTTGGAAAAACAACATCTACAGTAGCCGCAATTGTAAACTTCATCATTACTCTCCTCAGTTGAGAGTTTTATACCTCTCATCTCAGTGATTGAACTAGGCCATAAAGATAGAACGGCTCTATTTAACAGCATTTAAGTGTGCTTACATGTTTCTAATCACTTCCCGGGACTATTCTACTGTATTTTAAGAGTTTTACCAAAATTAGATATTTTTCCAGAAGTAGATACATGAATCTTCAGGATGTCAACTTTGTCATTAAGAAAATGCCAGGCAATTCAGCCTCAATTGTAAATATAAACAGTGTTCTCTTCACTTATCAGCCTCATACACATATTCTGAGCTTTAAAAACAGCAATTCTTAATATTGGAAGCACTTTCTTTGGAAAAACACCATCTAGAGTAGCCGGAATTGTAAACATTATCATTACTCTCTTTATTGAGAGTTTTCTACCTCTAATCTCGGTGATTGAACTAGGCCATCCGGATAGAACGGCTCTTTTTACCCCTATTTAAAGTGTTTCTTACATGTTTCCAATATTTTTGGGACTATCATTGTGTATTTTAAGAGTTTTACCAAACGTAGACAATTTTCCTAGTAGTATACACAGGAATCTTCAATATTTAAATTGTGCCATTCAGAAAACGCCAGGCAATTCAGCCTCAGTTGTAAATATAAATAGCATTCTCTTCATTAATCAGCTTCACACATATTCTGAGCTTTATGAATGGAAATTCTTAATGTTTGAAAGCACTTTCTTCGGAACAACATCATCTAAAGTAGCCAGAATGGTACACATTATCTGTACTCTCGTCATTTCGCAGCATTCTACTTCTAATCTCCGTGATTGAACATGAACAGAAAGATAGAACGGCTTTATGTACCAGCATTTCAAGTGTTTCTTACATGTTTCTAATCATTTCTCAGGACTATCATTGTGTATGTTAAGCGTTTTACCAAAAGTATACAGTTTTCCTAGAAGGATACACAGGAATCTTCAAGGTTTCAATTCAGTCATTCAGAAAACGCCAGTCTAATCAGAATCACCTGTAAATATAAACAGTATTCTCTTCATTTATCAGCTTCATACCCATATTCTTGCTTTATAAACTGCTATTCTTAATTTTTGAAAGCACATTCTTAAGAAATACATCATCTAAAGTAGCCAGAATGGTAAATATTATCTGTACTCTCGTCATTTCGCAGCATTCTAGCTCTAATCCCCGTGATTGAACATGAACATATAGATAGAACGGCTCTATTTAACAGCATTTCAAGTGTTTCTTACATGTTTCTAATTATTTCTCGGGACTATCATTGTGTATTTTAAGGGTTTCACCAAAAGTAGACAGTTTCCTAGAAGGATACACAGGAATCTTCAAGGTTTCAATTGAGTCATTCAGAAAACGCCAGTCTAATCAGAATCACCTGTAATCATAAACCGTATTCTCTTTATTTATCAGGTTCATACATATTCTGAGCTTTATAAACAGCAATTCTTAATGTTTGAAAACACTTCCTTGGAAAAACAACATCTAGAGTGGCCGCAATTGTAAACTTCATCATTACTCTCCTCAGTTGAGAGTTTTTTACCTCTCATCTCAGTGATTGAACTAGGCCATAAAGATAGAACGGCTCAATTTCACAGCATTTAAGTGTTTCTTACATGTTTCTAATCATTTCTGGGACTATCATTGTGTATTTTAAGAGTTTTACCAAACGTAGACAGTTTTCCTAGTAGTATACACAGGAATCTTCAAGGTTTCAATTGAGTCATTCAGAAAACGCCAGTCTAATCAGAATCACCTGTAAATATAACAGTATTCTCTTCATTTATCAATTTCATACCCATATTCTAGCTTTATAAACTGCTATTCTTAATTTTTGAAAGCACATTCTAAGAAATACATCATCTAAAGTAGCCAGAATGGTAAACATTATCTGTACTCTCGTCATTTCGCAGCATTCTAGCTCTAATCCCCGTGATTGAACATGAACATATAGATGGAACGGCTCTATGTACCAGCATTTCAACTGTTTCTTACATGTTTCTAATCATTTCTCGGGACTATCATTGTGTATGTTAAGCGTTTTCCCAAAAGTAGACAGTTTTCCTAGAAGGATACACAGGATTCTCCAAGGTTTCAATTGAGTCATTCAGAAAACGCCAGTCTAATCAGAATCACCTGTAAATATAACAGTATTCTCTTCATTTATCAACTTCATACCCATATTCTAGCTTTATAAACTGCTATTCTTAATTTTTGAAAGCACATTCTTAAGAAATACATCATCTAAAGTAGCCAGAATGGTAAATATTATCTGTACTCTCGTCATTTCGCAGCATTCTAGCTCTAATCCCCGTGATTGAACATGAACATATAGATAGAACGGCTCTATTTAACAGCATTTCAAGTGTTTCTTACATGTTTCTAATTATTTCTCGGGACTATCATTGTGTATTTTAAGCGTTTCACCAAAAGTAGACAGTTTTCCTAGAAGGATACACAGGAATCTTCAAGGTTTCAATTGAGTCATTCAGAAAACGCCAGTCTAATTAGAATCACCTGTAATCATAAACAGTATTCTCTTTATTTATCAGGTTCATACATATTCTGAGCTTTATAAACAGCAATTCTTAATGTTTGAAAACACTTCCTTGGAAAAACAACATCTAGAGTAGCCGCAATTGTAAACTTCATCATTACTCTCCTCAGTTGAGAGTTTTTTACCTCTCATCTCAGTGATTGAACTAGGCCATAAAGATAGAACGGCTCTATTTAACAGCATTTAAGTGTTTCTTACATGTTTCTAATCATTTCTGGGACTATCATTGTGTATTTTAAGAGTTTTACCAAACGTAGACAGTTTTCCTAGTAGTATACACAGGAATCTTCAAGGTTTCAATTGAGTCATTCAGAAAACGCCAGTCTAATCAGAATCACCTGTAAATATAACAGTATTCTCTTCATTTATCAACTTCATACCCATATTCTAGCTTTATAAACTGCTATTCTTAATTTTTGAAAGCACATTCTTAAGAAATACATCATCTAAAGTAGCCAGAATGGTAAACATTATCTGTACCCTCGTCATTTCGCAGCATTCTAGCTCTAATCCCCGTGATTTAACATGAACATATAGATAGAACGGGTCTATTTAACAGCATTTCAAGTGTTTCTTACATGTTTCTAATCATTTCTCGGGACTATCATTGTGTATGTTAAGCGTTTTACCAAAAGTAGACAGTTTTCCTAGAAGGATACACAGGAATCTTCAAGGTTTCAATTGAGTCATTCAGAAAACGCCAGTCTAATCAGAATCACCTGTAAATATAAACAGTATTCTCTTCATTTATCAGCTTCATACCCATATTCTAGCTTTATAAACTGCTATTCTTAATGTTTGAAAGCACATTCTTAAGAAATACATCATCTAAAGTAGCAAAAATGGTAAACATTATCGGTACTCTCGTCATTTCGCAGCATTCTAGCTCTAATCCCCGTGATTGAACATGAACATATAGATAGAACGGCTCTATTTAACAGCATTTCAAGTGTTTCTTACATGTTTCTAATTATTTCTCGGGACTATCATTGTGTATTTTAAGCGTTTCACCAAAAGTAGACAGTTTTCCTAGAAGGATACACAGGAATCTTCAAGGTTTCAATTGAGTCATTCAGAAAACGCCAGTCTAATTAGAATCACCTGTAATCATAAACAGTATTCTCTTTATTTATCAGGTTCATACATATTCTGAGCTTTATAAACAGCAATTCTTAATGTTTGAAAACACTTCCTTGGAAAAACAACATCTAGAGTAGCCGCAATTGTAAACTTCATCATTACTCTCCTCAGTTGAGAGTTTTTTACCTCTCGTCTCAGTGATTGAACTAGGCCATAAAGATAGAACGGCTCTATTTAACAGCATTTAAGTGTTTCTTACATGTTTCTAATCATTTCTGGGACTATCATTGTGTATTTTAAGAGTTTTACCAAACGTAGACAGTTTTCCTAGTAGTATACACAGGAATCTTCAAGGTTTCAATTGAGTCATTCAGAAAACGCCAGTCTAATCAGAATCACCTGTAAATATAACAGTATTCTCTTCATTTATCAACTTCATACCCATATTCTAGCTTTATAAACTGCTATTCTTAATTTTTGAAAGCACATTCTTAAGAAATACATCATCTAAAGTAGCCAGAATGGTAAACATTATCTGTACCCTCGTCATTTCGCAACATTCTAGCTCTAATCCCCGTGATTGAACATGAACATATAGATAGAACGGGTCTATTTAACAGCATTTCAAGTGTTTCTTACATGTTTCTAATCATTTCTCGGGACTATCATTGTGTATGTTAAGCGTTTTACCAAAAGTAGACAGTTTTCCTAGAAGGATACACAGGAATCTTCAAGGTTTCAATTGAGTCATTCAGAAAACGCCAGTCTAATCAGAATCACCTGTAAATATAACAGTATTCTCTTCATTTATCAGCTTCATACCCATATTCTAGCTTTATAAACTGCTATTCTTAATGTTTGAAAGCACATTCTTAAGAAATACATCATCTAAAGTAGCCAAAATGGTAAACATTATCTGTACTCTCGTCATTTCGCAGCATTCTAGCTCTAATCCCCGTGATTGAACATGAACATATAGATAGAACGGCTTTATGTACCAGCATTTCAAGTGTTTCTTACATGTTTCTAATCATTTCTCAGGACTATCATTGTGTATGTTAAGCGTTTTACCAAAAATATACAGTTTTCCTAGAAGGATACACAGGAATCTTCAAGGTTTCAATTGAGTCATTCAGAAAACGCCAGTCTAATCAGAATCACCTGTAAATATAAACAGTATTCTCTTCATTTATCAGGTTCATACGCATATTCTTGCTTTATAAACTGCTATTCTTAATTTTTGAAAGCACATTCTTAAGAAATACATCATCTAAAGTAGCCAGAATGGTAAATATTATCTGTACTCTCGTCATTTCGCAGCATTCTAGCTCTAATCCCCGTGATTGAACATGAACATATAGATAGAACGGCTCTATTTAACAGCATTTCAAGTGTTTCTTACATGTTTCTAATTATTTCTCGGGACTATCATTGTGTATTTTAAGCGTTTCACCAAAAGTAGACAGTTTTCCTAGAAGGATACACAGGAATCTTCAAGGTTTCAATTGAGTCATTCAGAAAACGCCAGTCTAATTAGAATCACCTGTAATCATAAACAGTATTCTCTTTATTTATCAGGTTCATACATATTCTGAGCTTTATAAACAGCAATTCTTAATGTTTGAAAACACTTCCTTGGAAAAACAACATCTAGAGTAGCCGCAATTGTAAACTTCATCATTACTCTCCTCAGTTGAGAGTTTTTTACCTCTCATCTCAGTGATTGAACTAGGCCATAAAGATAGAACGGCTCTATTTAACAGCATTTAAGTGTTTCTTACATGTTTCTAATCATTTCTGGGACTATCATTGTGTATTTTAAGAGTTTTACCAAACGTAGACAGTTTTCCTAGTAGTATACACAGGAATCTTCAAGGTTTCAATTGAGTCATTCAGAAAACGCCAGTCTAATCAGAATCACCTGTAAATATAACAGTATTCTCTTCATTTATCAACTTCATACCCATATTCTAGCTTTATAAACTGCTATTCTTAATTTTTGAAAGCACATTCTTAAGAAATACATCATCTAAAGTAGCCAGAATGGTAAACATTATCTGTACCCTCGTCATTTCGCAGCATTCTAGCTCTAATCCCCGTGATTTAACATGAACATATAGATAGAACGGGTCTATTTAACAGCATTTCAAGTGTTTCTTACATGTTTCTAATCATTTCTCGGGACTATCATTGTGTATGTTAAGCGTTTTACCAAAAGTAGACAGTTTTCCTAGAAGGATACACAGGAATCTTCAAGGTTTCAATTGAGTCATTCAGAAAACGCCAGTCTAATCAGAATCACCTGTAAATATAAACAGTATTCTCTTCATTTATCAGCTTCATACCCATATTCTAGCTTTATAAACTGCTATTCTTAATGTTTGAAAGCACATTCTTAAGAAATACATCATCTAAAGTAGCCAAAATGGTAAACATTATCGGTACTCTCGTCATTTCGCAGCATTCTAGCTCTAATCCCCGTGATTGAACATGAACATATAGATAGAACGGCTCTATTTAACAGCATTTCAAGTGTTTCTTACATGTTTCTAATTATTTCTCGGGACTATCATTGTGTATTTTAAGCGTTTCACCAAAAGTAGACAGTTTTCCTAGAAGGATACACAGGAATCTTCAAGGTTTCATTTGAGTCATTCAGAAAACGCCAGTCTAATTAGAATCACCTGTAATCATAAACAGTATTCTCTTTATTTATCAGGTTCATACATATTCTGAGCTTTATAAACAGCAATTCTTAATGTTTGAAAACACTTCCTTGGAAAAACAACATCTAGAGTAGCCGCAATTGTAAACTTCATCATTACTCTCCTCAGTTGAGAGTTTTTTACCTCTCGTCTCAGTGATTGAACTAGGCCATAAAGATAGAACGGCTCTATTTAACAGCATTTAAGTGTTTCTTACATGTTTCTAATCATTTCTGGGACTATCATTGTGTATTTTAAGAGTTTTACCAAACGTAGACAGTTTTCCTAGTAGTATACACAGGAATCTTCAAGGTTTCAATTGAGTCATTCAGAAAACGCCAGTCTAATCAGAATCACCTGTAAATATAACAGTATTCTCTTCATTTATCAACTTCATACCCATATTCTAGCTTTATAAACTGCTATTCTTAATTTTTGAAAGCACATTCTTAAGAAATACATCATCTAAAGTAGCCAGAATGGTAAACATTATCTGTACCCTCGTCATTTCGCAGCATTCTAGCTCTAATCCCCGTGATTGAACATGAACATATAGATAGAACGGGTCTATTTAACAGCATTTCAAGTGTTTCTTACATGTTTCTAATCATTTCTCGGGACTATCATTGTGTATGTTAAGCGTTTTACCAAAAGTAGACAGTTTTCCTAGAAGGATACACAGGAATCTTCAAGGTTTCAATTGAGTCATTCAGAAAACGCCAGTCTAATCAGAATCACCTGTAAATATAACAGTATTCTCTTCAATTATCAGCTTCATACCCATATTCTAGCTTTATAAACTGCTATTCTTAATGTTTGAAAGCACATTCTTAAGAAATACATCATCTAAAGTAGCCAAAATGGTAAACATTATCTGTACTCTCGTCATTTCGCAGCATTCTAGCTCTAATCCCCGTGATTGAACATGAACATATAGATAGAACGGCTTTATGTACCAGCATTTCAAGTGTTTCTTACATGTTTCTAATCATTTCTCAGGACTATCATTGTGTATGTTAAGCGTTTTACCAAAAATATACAGTTTTCCTAGAAGGATACACAGGAATCTTCAAGGTTTCAATTGAGTCATTCAGAAAACGCCAGTCTAATCAGAATCACCTGTAAATATAAACAGTATTCTCTTCATTTATCAGGTTCATACGCATATTCTTGCTTTATAAACTGCTATTCTTAATTTTTGAAAGCACATTCTTAAGAAATACATCATCTAAAGTAGCCAGAATGGTAAATATTATCTGTACTCTCGTCATTTCGCAGCATTCTAGCTCTAATCCCCGTGATTGAACATGAACATATAGATAGAACGGCTCTATTTAACAGCATTTCAAGTGTTTCTTACATGTTTCTAATTATTTCTCGGGACTATCATTGTGTATTTTAAGCGTTTCACCAAAAGTAGACAGTTTTCCTAGAAGGATACACAGGAATCTTCAAGGTTTCAATTGAGTCATTCAGAAAACGCCAGTCTAATTAGAATCACCTGTAATCATAAACAGTATTCTCTTTATTTATCAGGTTCATACATATTCTGAGCTTTATAAACAGCAATTCTTAATGTTTGAAAACACTTCCTTGGAAAAACAACATCTAGAGTAGCCGCAATTGTAAACTTCATCATTACTCTCCTCAGTTGAGAGTTTTTTACCTCTCATCTCAGTGATTGAACTAGGCCATAAAGATAGAACGGCTCTATTTAACAGCATTTAAGTGTTTCTTACATGTTTCTAATCATTTCTGGGACTATCATTGTGTATTTTAAGAGTTTTACCAAACGTAGACAGTTTTCCTAGTAGTATACACAGGAATCTTCAAGGTTTCAATTGAGTCATTCAGAAAACGCCAGTCTAATCAGAATCACCTGTAAATATAACAGTATTCTCTTCATTTATCAACTTCATACCCATATTCTAGCTTTATAAACTGCTATTCTTAATTTTTGAAAGCACATTCTTAAGAAATACATCATCTAAAGTAGCCAGAATGGTAAACATTATCTGTACCCTCGTCATTTCGCAGCATTCTAGCTCTAATCCCCGTGATTTAACATGAACATATAGATAGAACGGGTCTATTTAACAGCATTTCAAGTGTTTCTTACATGTTTCTAATCATTTCTCGGGACTATCATTGTGTATGTTAAGCGTTTTACCAAAAGTAGACAGTTTTCCTAGAAGGATACACAGGAATCTTCAAGGTTTCAATTGAGTCATTCAGAAAACGCCAGTCTAATCAGAATCACCTGTAAATATAAACAGTATTCTCTTCATTTATCAGCTTCATACCCATATTCTAGCTTTATAAACTGCTATTCTTAATGTTTGAAAGCACATTCTTAAGAAATACATCATCTAAAGTAGCAAAAATGGTAAACATTATCGGTACTCTCGTCATTTCGCAGCATTCTAGCTCTAATCCCCGTGATTGAACATGAACATATAGATAGAACGGCTCTATTTAACAGCATTTCAAGTGTTTCTTACATGTTTCTAATTATTTCTCGGGACTATCATTGTGTATTTTAAGCGTTTCACCAAAAGTAGACAGTTTTCCTAGAAGGATACACAGGAATCTTCAAGGTTTCAATTGAGTCATTCAGAAAACGCCAGTCTAATTAGAATCACCTGTAATCATAAACAGTATTCTCTTTATTTATCAGGTTCATACATATTCTGAGCTTTATAAACAGCAATTCTTAATGTTTGAAAACACTTCCTTGGAAAAACAACATCTAGAGTAGCCGCAATTGTAAACTTCATCATTACTCTCCTCAGTTGAGAGTTTTTTACCTCTCGTCTCAGTGATTGAACTAGGCCATAAAGATAGAACGGCTCTATTTAACAGCATTTAAGTGTTTCTTACATGTTTCTAATCATTTCTGGGACTATCATTGTGTATTTTAAGAGTTTTACCAAACGTAGACAGTTTTCCTAGTAGTATACACAGGAATCTTCAAGGTTTCAATTGAGTCATTCAGAAAACGCCAGTCTAATCAGAATCACCTGTAAATATAACAGTATTCTCTTCATTTATCAACTTCATACCCATATTCTAGCTTTATAAACTGCTATTCTTAATTTTTGAAAGCACATTCTTAAGAAATACATCATCTAAAGTAGCCAGAATGGTAAACATTATCTGTACCCTCGTCATTTCGCAACATTCTAGCTCTAATCCCCGTGATTGAACATGAACATATAGATAGAACGGGTCTATTTAACAGCATTTCAAGTGTTTCTTACATGTTTCTAATCATTTCTCGGGACTATCATTGTGTATGTTAAGCGTTTTACCAAAAGTAGACAGTTTTCCTAGAAGGATACACAGGAATCTTCAAGGTTTCAATTGAGTCATTCAGAAAACGCCAGTCTAATCAGAATCACCTGTAAATATAACAGTATTCTCTTCATTTATCAGCTTCATACCCATATTCTAGCTTTATAAACTGCTATTCTTAATGTTTGAAAGCACATTCTTAAGAAATACATCATCTAAAGTAGCCAAAATGGTAAACATTATCTGTACTCTCGTCATTTCGCAGCATTCTAGCTCTAATCCCCGTGATTGAACATGAACATATAGATAGAACGGCTTTATGTACCAGCATTTCAAGTGTTTCTTACATGTTTCTAATCATTTCTCAGGACTATCATTGTGTATGTTAAGCGTTTTACCAAAAATATACAGTTTTCCTAGAAGGATACACAGGAATCTTCAAGGTTTCAATTGAGTCATTCAGAAAACGCCAGTCTAATCAGAATCACCTGTAAATATAAACAGTATTCTCTTCATTTATCAGGTTCATACGCATATTCTTGCTTTATAAACTGCTATTCTTAATTTTTGAAAGCACATTCTTAAGAAATACATCATCTAAAGTAGCCAGAATGGTAAATATTATCTGTACTCTCGTCATTTCGCAGCATTCTAGCTCTAATCCCCGTGATTGAACATGAACATATAGATAGAACGGCTCTATTTAACAGCATTTCAAGTGTTTCTTACATGTTTCTAATTATTTCTCGGGACTATCATTGTGTATTTTAAGCGTTTCACCAAAAGTAGACAGTTTTCCTAGAATGATACACAGGAATCTTCAAGGTTTCAATTGAGTCATTCAGAAAACGCCAGTCTAATTAGAATCACCTGTAATCATAAACAGTATTCTCTTTATTTATCAGGTTCATACATATTCTGAGCTTTATAAACAGCAATTCTTAATGTTTGAAAACACTTCCTTGGAAAAACAACATCTAGAGTAGCCGCAATTGTAAACTTCATCATTACTCTCCTCAGTTGAGAGTTTTTTACCTCTCATCTCAGTGATTGAACTAGGCCATAAAGATAGAACGGCTCTATTTAACAGCATTTAAGTGTTTCTTACATGTTTCTAATCATTTCTGGGACTATCATTGTGTATTTTAAGAGTTTTACCAAACGTAGACAGTTTTCCTAGTAGTATACACAGGAATCTTCAAGGTTTCAATTGAGTCATTCAGAAAACGCCAGTCTAATCAGAATCACCTGTAAATATAACAGTATTCTCTTCATTTATCAACTTCATACCCATATTCTAGCTTTATAAACTGCTATTCTTAATTTTTGAAAGCACATTCTTAAGAAATACATCATCTAAAGTAGCCAGAATGGTAAACATTATCTGTACCCTCGTCATTTCGCAGCATTCTAGCTCTAATCCCCGTGATTTAACATGAACATATAGATAGAACGGGTCTATTTAACAGCATTTCAAGTGTTTCTTACATGTTTCTAATCATTTCTCGGGACTATCATTGTGTATGTTAAGCGTTTTACCAAAAGTAGACAGTTTTCCTAGAAGGATACACAGGAATCTTCAAGGTTTCAATTGAGTCATTCAGAAAACGCCAGTCTAATCAGAATCACCTGTAAATATAAACAGTATTCTCTTCATTTATCAGCTTCATACCCATATTCTAGCTTTATAAACTGCTATTCTTAATGTTTGAAAGCACATTCTTAAGAAATACATCATCTAAAGTAGCCAAAATGGTAAACATTATCGGTACTCTCGTCATTTCGCAGCATTCTAGCTCTAATCCCCGTGATTGAACATGAACATATAGATAGAACGGCTTTATGTACCAGCATTTCAAGTGTTTCTTACATGTTTCTAATCATTTCTCAGGACTATCATTGTGTATGTTAAGCGTTTTATCAAAAATATACAGTTTTCCTAGAAGGATACACAGGAATCTTCAAGGTTTCAATTGAGTCATTCAGAAAACGCCAGTCTAATCAGAATCACCTGTAAATATAAACAGTATTCTCTTCATTTATCAGGTTCATACGCATATTCTTGCTTTATAAACTGCTATTCTTAATTTTTGAAAGCACATTCTTAAGAAATACATCATCTAAAGTAGCCAGAATGGTAAATATTATCTGTACTCTCGTCATTTCGCAGCATTCTAGCTCTAATCCCCGTGATTGAACATGAACATATAGATAGAACGGCTCTATTTAACAGCATTTCAAGTGTTTCTTACATGTTTCTAATTATTTCTCGGGACTATCATTGTGTATTTTAAGGGTTTCACCAAAAGTAGACAGTTTCCTAGAAGGATACACAGGAATCTTCAAGGTTTCAATTGAGTCATTCAGAAAACGCCAGTCTAATCAGAATCACCTGTAATCATAAACCGTATTCTCTTTATTTATCAGGTTCATACATATTCTGAGCTTTATAAACAGCAATTCTTAATGTTTGAAAACACTTCCTTGGAAAAACAACATCTAGAGTGGCCGCAATTGTAAACTTCATCATTACTCTCCTCAGTTGAGAGTTTTTTACCTCTCATCTCAGTGATTGAACTAGGCCATAAAGATAGAACGGCTCAATTTCACAGCATTTAAGTGTTTCTTACATGTTTCTAATCATTTCTGGGACTATCATTGTGTATTTTAAGAGTTTTACCAAACGTAGACAGTTTTCCTAGTAGTATACACAGGAATCTTCAAGGTTTCAATTGAGTCATTCAGAAAACGCCAGTCTAATCAGAATCACCTGTAAATATAACAGTATTCTCTTCATTTATCAATTTCATACCCATATTCTAGCTTTATAAACTGCTATTCTTAATTTTTGAAAGCACATTCTAAGAAATACATCATCTAAAGTAGCCAGAATGGTAAACATTATCTGTACTCTCGTCATTTCGCAGCATTCTAGCTCTAATCCCCGTGATTGAACATGAACATATAGATGGAACGGCTCTATGTACCAGCATTTCAACTGTTTCTTACATGTTTCTAATCATTTCTCGGGACTATCATTGTGTATGTTAAGCGTTTTCCCAAAAGTAGACAGTTTTCCTAGAAGGATACACAGGATTCTCCAAGGTTTCAATTGAGTCATTCAGAAAACGCCAGTCTAATCAGAATCACCTGTAAATATAACAGTATTCTCTTCATTTATCAACTTCATACCCATATTCTAGCTTTATAAACTGCTATTCTTAATTTTTGAAAGCACATTCTTAAGAAATACATCATCTAAAGTAGCCAGAATGGTAAATATTATCTGTACTCTCGTCATTTCGCAGCATTCTAGCTCTAATCCCCGTGATTGAACATGAACATATAGATAGAACGGCTCTATTTAACAGCATTTCAAGTGTTTCTTACATGTTTCTAATTATTTCTCGGGACTATCATTGTGTATTTTAAGCGTTTCACCAAAAGTAGACAGTTTTCCTAGAAGGATACACAGGAATCTTCAAGGTTTCAATTGAGTCATTCAGAAAACGCCAGTCTAATTAGAATCACCTGTAATCATAAACAGTATTCTCTTTATTTATCAGGTTCATACATATTCTGAGCTTTATAAACAGCAATTCTTAATGTTTGAAAACACTTCCTTGGAAAAACAACATCTAGAGTAGCCGCAATTGTAAACTTCATCATTACTCTCCTCAGTTGAGAGTTTTTTACCTCTCATCTCAGTGATTGAACTAGGCCATAAAGATAGAACGGCTCTATTTAACAGCATTTAAGTGTTTCTTACATGTTTCTAATCATTTCTGGGACTATCATTGTGTATTTTAAGAGTTTTACCAAACGTAGACAGTTTTCCTAGTAGTATACACAGGTCTTCAAGGTTTCAATTGAGTCATTCAGAAAACGCCAGTCTAATCAGAATCACCTGTAAATATAACAGTATTCTCTTCATTTATCAACTTCATACCCATATTCTAGCTTTATAAACTGCTATTCTTAATTTTTGAAAGCACATTCTTAAGAAATACATCATCTAAAGTAGCCAGAATGGTAAACATTATCTGTACCCTCGTCATTTCGCAGCATTCTAGCTCTAATCCCCGTGATTTAACATGAACATATAGATAGAACGGGTCTATTTAACAGCATTTCAAGTGTTTCTTACATGTTTCTAATCATTTCTCGGGACTATCATTGTGTATGTTAAGCGTTTTACCAAAAGTAGACAGTTTTCCTAGAAGGATACACAGGAATCTTCAAGGTTTCAATTGAGTCATTCAGAAAACGCCAGTCTAATCAGAATCACCTGTAAATATAAACAGTATTCTCTTCATTTATCAGCTTCATACCCATATTCTAGCTTTATAAACTGCTATTCTTAATGTTTGAAAGCACATTCTTAAGAAATACATCATCTAAAGTAGCCAAAATGGTAAACATTATCGGTACTCTCGTCATTTCGCAGCATTCTAGCTCTAATCCCCGTGATTGAACATGAACATATAGATAGAACGGCTCTATTTAACAGCATTTCAAGTGTTTCTTACATGTTTCTAATCATTCTCGGGACTATCATTGTGTATGTTAAGCGTTTTACCAAAAGTAGACAGTTTTCCTAGAAGGATACACAGGAATCTCCAAGGTTTCAATTGAGTCATTCAGAAAACGCCAGTCTAATCAGAATCACCTGTAAATATAAACAGTATTCTCTTCATTTATCAGCTTCATACCCATATTCTAGCTTTATAAACTGCTATTCTTAATGTTTGAAAGCACATTCTTAAGAAATACATCATCTAAAGTAGCCAGAATGGTAAATATTATCTGGACCCTCGTCATTTCGCAGCATTCTAGCTCTAATGCCCGTGATTGAACATGAACATATAGATAGAACGGCTCTATGTACCAGAATTTCAAGTGTTTCTTACATGTTTCTAATCATTTCTCGGGACTATCATTGTGTATGTTAAGCGTTTTACCAAAAGTAGACAGTTTTCCTAGAAGGATACACAGGAATCTTCAAGGTTTCAATTGAGACATTCAGAAAACGCCAGTCTAATCAGAATCACCTGTAATCATAAACAGTATTCTCTTTATTTATCAGCTTCATACATATTCTGAGCTAAACACCATCTAGAGTAGCCGGAATTGTAAACATTATCATTACTCTCTTTATTGAGAGCTTTCTACCTCTAATCTCGGTGATTGAACTAGGCCATCCGGATAGAACGGCTCTTTTTACCCCTATTTAAAGTGTTTCTTACATGTTTCTAATCATTTCTGGGACTATCATTGTGTATTTTAAGAGTTTTACCAAACGTAGACAGTTTTCCTAGTAGTATACACAGGAATCTTCAAGATTTAAATTGTGCCATTCAGAAAACGCCAGGCAATTCAGCCTCAGTTGTAAATATAAATAGCATTCACTTCATTACTCAGCTTCACACATATTCTGAGCTTTATAAATGGAAATTCTTAATGTTTGAAAGCTCTTTCTTCGGAAAAACATCATCTAAAGTAGCCAGAATGGTAAATATTATCTGTACTCTCGTCATTTCGCAGCATTCTACTTCTAATCTCCATGATTGAACATGAACACAAAGATAGAACGGCTTTATGAACCAGCATTTCAAGTGTTTCTTACATGGTTCTAATCATTTCTCGGGACTATCATTGTGTATGTTAAGCGTTTTACCAAAAGTAGACAGTTTTCCTAGAAGGATACACAGGAATCTTCAAGGTTTCAATTGAGTCATTCAGAAAACGCCAGTCTAATCAGAATCACCTGTAAATATAACAGTATTCTCTTCATTTATCAACTTCATACCCATATTCTAGCTTTATAAACTGCTATTCTTAATTTTTGAAAGCACATTCTTAAGAAATACATCATCTAAAGTAGCCAGAATGGTAAACATTATCTGTACTCTCGTCATTTCGCAGCATTCTAGCTCTAATCCCCGTGATTGAACATGAACATATAGATAGAACGGCTCTATTTAACAGCATTTCAAGTGTTTCTTACATGTTTCTAATCATTTCTCGGGACTATCGTTGTGTATGTTAAGCGTTTTACCAAAAGTAGACAGTTTTCCTAGAAGGATACACAGGAATCTTCAAGGTTTCAATTGAGTCATTCAGAAAACGCCAGTCTATTCAGAATCACCTGTAAATATAAACAGTATTCTCTTCATTTATCAGCTTCATACCCATATTCTAGCTTTATAAACTGCTATTCTTAATGTTTGAAAGCACATTCTTAAGAAATACATCATCTAAAGTAGCCAGAATGGTAAATATTATCTGTACTCTCGTCATTTCGCAGCATTCTAGCTCTAATCCCCGTGATTGAACATGAACATATAGATAGAACGGCTCTATGTACCAGAATTTCAAGTGTTTCTTACATTTTTCTAATCATTTCTCGGGACTATCATTGTGTATGTTAAGTGTTTTACCAAAAGTAGACAGTTTTCCTAGAAGGATACACAGGAATCATCAAGGTTTCAATTGAGTCATTCAGAAAACGCCAGTCTAATCAGAATCACCTGTAATCATAAAC
Source organism: Myotis yumanensis (assembly GCF_028538775.1). Classification (NCBI taxonomy): domain Eukaryota; kingdom Metazoa; phylum Chordata; class Mammalia; order Chiroptera; family Vespertilionidae; genus Myotis; species Myotis yumanensis. Next base: position 24,241 of record NW_027223874.1, read on the forward strand.
AGTATTCTCTTTATTTATCAGCTTCATACATATTCTGAGCTTTATAAACAGCAATTCTTAATGTTTGAAAACACTTTCCTTGGAAATACAACATCTAGAGTAGCCGCAATTGTAAACTTCATCATTACTCTCCTCAGTTGAGAGTTTTTTACCTCTCATCTCAGTGATTGAACTTGGCCATAAAGATAGAACGGCTCTATTTAACTGCATTTCAAGTGTTTCTTACATGTTTCTAATCATTTTTCGGGTTTATCATTGTGTATGTGAAGAGTTTTACCAAAGGTACACAGTTTTCCTACAACTATTTACAGGAATCTTCAAGGTTTAAATTGAGTCATTCAGTAAAAGCCAGTCTTATCATAGTAACCTGTAAATATAAACAGTATTCTCTTTATTTATCACCTTCCTACATATTCTGAGCTTTACAAAAAACAATTCTTAATATTTGAAAACACTTTCCTTGGAAAAACAACATCTACAGTAGCCGCAATTGTAAACTTCATCATTCCTCTCCTCAGTTGAGAGTTTTTTACCTCTCATCTCAGTGATTGAACTAGGCCATAAAGATAGAACGGCTCTATTTAACAGCATTTAAGTGTGCTTACATGTTTCTAATCACTTCCCGGGACTATTCTTCTGTATTTTAAGAGTTTTACCAAAATTAGACATTTTTCCAGAAGTAGATACTTGAATCTTCAGGATGTCAACTTTGTCATTAAGAAAATGCCAGGCAATTCAGCCTCAATTGTAAATATAAACAGTGTTCTCTTCACTTATCAGCCTCATACACATATTCTAAGCTTTAAAAACAGCAATTCTTAATATTGGAAGCACTTTCTTTGGAAAAACACCATCTAGAGTAGCCGGAATTGTAAACATTATCATTACTCTCTTTATTGAGAGTTTTCTACCTCTAATCTCGGTGATTGAACTAGGCCATCCGGATAGAACGGCTCTTTTTACCCCTATTTAAAGTGTTTCTTACATGTTTCTAATCATTTCTCGGGACTATCATTGTGTATGTTAAGCGTTTTACCAAAAGTATACAGTTTTCCTAGAAGGATACACAGGAATCTTCAAGGTTTCAATTGAGTCATTCAGAAAACGCCAGTCTAATCAGAATCACCTGTAAATATAAACAGTATTCTCTTCATTTATCAGCTTCATACCCATATTCTAGCTTTATAAACTGCTATTCTTAATGTTTGAAAGCACATTCTTAAGAAATACATCATCTAAAGTATCCAGAATGGTAAATATTATCTGGACCCTCGTCATTTCGCAGCATTCTAGCTCTAATGCCCGTGATTGAACATGAACATATAGATAGAACGGCTCTATGTACCAGAATTTCAAGTGTTTCTTACATGTTTCTAATCATTTCTCGGGACTATCATTGTGTATGTTAAGCGTTTTACCAAAAGTAGACAGTTTTCCTAGAAGGATACACAGGAATCTTCAAGGTTTCAATTGAGACATTCAGAAAACGCCAGTCTAATCAGAATCACCTGTAATCATAAACAGTATTCTCTTTATTTATCAGCTTCATACATATTCTGAGCTAAACACCATCTAGAGTAGCCGGAATTGTAAACATTATCATTACTCTCTTTATTGAGAGCTTTCTACCTCTAATCTCGGTGATTGAACTAGGCCATCCGGATAGAACAGCTCTTTTTACCCTCATTTAAAGTGTTTCTTACATGTTTCTAATCATTTCTGGGACTATCATTGTGTATTTTAAGAGTTTTACCAAACGTAGACAGTTTTCCTAGTAGTATACACAGGAATCTTCAAGATTTAAATTGTGCCATTCAGAAAACGCCAGGCAACTCAGCCTCAGTTGTAAATATAAATAGCATTCACTTCATTACACAGCTTCACACATATTCTGAGCTTTATAAATGGAAATTCTTAATGTTTGAAAGCTCTTTCTTCGGAAAAACATCATCTAAAGTAGCCAGAATAGTAAATATTATCTGTACTCTCGTCATTTCGCAGCATTCTACTTCTAATCTCCATGATTGAACATGAACACAAAGATAGAACGGCTTTATGAACCAGCATTTCAAGTGTTTCTTACATGTTTCTAATCATTTCTCGGGACTATCGTTGTGTATGTTAAGCGTTTTACCAAAAGTAGACAGTTTTCCTAGTAGGATACACAGGAATCTTCAAGGTTTCAATTGAGTCATTCAGAAAACGCCAGTCTAATCAGAATCACCTGTAAATATAAACAGTATTCTCTTCATTTATCAGCTTCATACCCATATTCTAGCTTTATAAACTGCTATTCTTAATTTTTGAAAGCACATTCTTAAGAAATACATCATCTAAAGTAGCCAAAATAGTAAACATTATCTGTACTCTCGTCATTTCGCAGCATTCTAGCTCTAATCCCCGTGATTGAACATGAACATATAGATAGAACGGCTCTATGTACCAGCATTTCAAGTGTTTCTTACATGTTTCTAATCATTCTCGGGACTATCATTGTGTATGTTAAGCGTTTTACCAAAAGTAGACAGTGTTCCTAGAAGGATACACAGGAATCTACAAGGTTTCAATTGGGTCATTCAGAAAATGCCAGTCTAATCAGAATCACCTGTAATCATAAACAGTATTCTCTTTATTTATCAGCTTCATACATATTCTGAGCTTTATAAACAGCAATTCTTAATGTTTAAAAACACTTTCCTTGGAAAAACAACATCTACAGTAGCCGCAATTGTAAACTTCATCATTACTCTCCTCAGTTGAGAGTTTTTTACCTCTCATCTCAGTGATTGAACTAGGCCATAAAGATAGAACGGCTCTATTTAACAGCATTTAAGTGTGCTTACATGTTTCTAATCACTTCCCGGGACTATTCTTCTGTATTTTAAGAGTTTTACCAAAATTAGACATTTTTCCAGAAGTAGATACTTGAATCTTCAGGATGTCAACTTTGTCATTAAGAAAATGCCAGGCAATTCAGCCTCAATTGTAAATATAAACAGTGTTCTCTTCACTTATCAGCCTCATACACATATTCTAAGCTTTAAAAACAGCAATTCTTAATATTGGAAGCACTTTCTTTGGAAAAACACCATCTAGAGTAGCCGGAATTGTAAACATTATCATTACTCTCTTTATTGAGAGTTTTCTACCTCTAATCTCGGTGATTGAACTAGGCCATCCGGATAGAACGGCTCTTTTTACCCCTATTTAAAGTGTTTCTTACATGTTTCTAATCATTTCTCGGGACTATCATTGTGTATGTTAAGCGTTTTACCAAAAGTATACAGTTTTCCTAGAAGGATACACAGGAATCTTCAAGGTTTCAATTGAGTCATTCAGAAAACGCCAGTCTAATCAGAATCACCTGTAAATATAAACAGTATTCTCTTCATTTATCAGCTTCATACCCATATTCTAGCTTTATAAACTGCTATTCTTAATTTTTGAAAGCACATTCTTAAGAAATACATCATCTAAAGTAGCCAAAATAGTAAACATTATCTGTACTCTCGTCATTTCGCAGCATTCTAGCTCTAATCCCCGTGATTGAACATGAACATATAGATAGAACGGCTCTATGTACCAGCATTTCAAGTGTTTCTTACATGTTTCTAATCATTCTCGGGACTATCATTGTGTATGTTAAGCGTTTTACCAAAAGTAGACAGTGTTCCTAGAAGGATACACAGGAATCTACAAGGTTTCAATTGGGTCATTCAGAAAATGCCAGTCTAATCAGAATCACCTGTAATCATAAACAGTATTCTCTTTATTTATCAGCTTCATACATATTCTGAGCTTTATAAACAGCAATTCTTAATGTTTAAAAACACTTTCCTTGGAAAAACAACATCTACAGTAGCCGCAATTGTAAACTTCATCATTACTCTCCTCAGTTGAGAGTTTTTTACCTCTCATCTCAGTGATTGAACTTGGCCATAAAGATAGAACGGATCTATTTAACAGCATTTCAAGTGTTTCTTACATGTTTCTAATCATTTTTCGGGTTTATCATTGTGTATGTGAAGAGTTTTACCAAAGGTACACAGTTTTCCTACAACTATTTACAGGAATCTTCAAGGTTTAAATTGAGTCATTCAGTAAAAGCCAGTCTTATCATAATAACCTGTAAATATAAACAGTATTCTCTTTATTTATCACCTTCATACATATTCTGAGCTTTACAAAAAACAATTCTTAATATTTGAAAACACTTTCCTTGGAAAAACAACATCTACAGTAGCCGCAATTGTAAACTTCATCATTCATCTCCTCAGTTGAGAGTTTTTTACCTCTCATCTCAGTGATTGAACTAGGCCATAAAGATAGAACGGCTCTATTTAACAGCATTTAAGTGTGCTTACATGTTTCTAATCACTTCCCGGGACTATTCTACTGTATTTTAAGAGTTTTACCAAAATTAGACATTTTTCCAGAAGTAGATACATGAATCTTCAGGATGTCAACTTTGTCATTAAGAAAATGCCAGGCAATTCAGCCTCAATTGTAAATATAAACAGTGTTCTCTTCACTTATCAGCCTCATACACATATTCTGAGCTTTAAAAACAGCAATTCTTAATATTGGAAGCACTTTCTTTGGAAAAACACCATCTAGAGTAGCCGGAATTGTAAACATTATCATTACTCTCTTTATTGAGAGTTTTCTACCTCTAATCTCGGTGATTGAACTAGGCCATCCAGATAGAACGGCTCTTTTTACCCCTATTTAAAGTGTTTCTTACATGTTTCTAATCATTTCTCGGGACTATCATTGTGTATGTTAAGCGTTTTACCAAAAGTAGACAGTTTTCCTAGAAGGATACACAGGAATCTCCAAGGTTTCAATTGAGTCATTCAGAAAACGCCAGTCTAATCAGAATCACCTGTAAATATAAACAGTATTCTCTTCATTTATCAGCTTCATACCCATATTCTAGCTTTATAAACTGCTATTCTTAATGATTGAAAGCACATTCTTAAGAAATACATCATCTAAAGTAGCCAGAATGGTAAATATTATCTGGACCCTCGTCATTTCGCAGCATTCTAGCTCTAATGCCCGTGATTGAACATGAACATATAGATAGAACGGCTCTATGTACCAGAATTTCAAGTGTTTCTTACATGTTTCTAATCATTTCTCGGGACTATCATTGTGTATGTTAAGCGTTTTACCAAAAGTAGACAGTTTTCCTAGAAGGATACACAGGAATCTTCAAGGTTTCAATTGAGACATTCAGAAAACGCCAGTCTAATCAGAATCACCTGTAATCATAAACAGTATTCTCTTTATTTATCAGCTTCATACATATTCTGAGCTAAACACCATCTAGAGTAGCCGGAATTGTAAACATTATCATTACTCTCTTTATTGAGAGCTTTCTACCTCTAATCTCGGTGATTGAACTAGGCCATCCGGATAGAACGGCTCTTTTTACCCCTATTTAAAGTGTTTCTTACATGTTTCTAATCATTTCTGGGACTATCATTGTGTATTTTAAGAGTTTTACCAAACGTAGACAGTTTTCCTAGTAGTATACACAGGAATCTTCAAGATTTAAATTGTGCCATTCAGAAAACGCCAGGCAATTCAGCCTCAGTTGTAAATATAAATAGCATTCACTTCATTACTCAGCTTCACACATATTCTGAGCTTTATAAATGGAAATTCTTAATGTTTGAAAGCTCTTTCTTCGGAAAAACATCATCTAAAGTAGCCAGAATGGTAAATATTATCTGTACTCTCGTCATTTCGCAGCATTCTACTTCTAATCTCCATGATTGAACATGAACACAAAGATAGAACGGCTTTATGAACCAGCATTTCAAGTGTTTCTTACATGGTTCTAATCATTTCTCGGGACTATCATTGTGTATGTTAAGCGTTTTACCAAAAGTAGACAGTTTTCCTAGAAGGATACACAGGAATCTTCAAGGTTTCAATTGAGTCATTCAGAAAACGCCAGTCTAATCAGAATCACCTGTAAATATAACAGTATTCTCTTCATTTATCAACTTCATACCCATATTCTAGCTTTATAAACTGCTATTCTTAATTTTTGAAAGCACATTCTTAAGAAATACATCATCTAAAGTAGCCAGAATGGTAAACATTATCTGTACTCTCGTCATTTCGCAGCATTCTAGCTCTAATGCCCGTGATTGAACATGAACATATAGATAGAACGGCTCTATGTACCAGAATTTCAAGTGTTTCTTACATTTTTCTAATCATTTCTCGGGACTATCATTGTGTATGTTAAGTGTTTTACCAAAAGTAGACAGTTTTCCTAGAAGGATACACAGGAATCATCAAGGTTTCAATTGAGTCATTCAGAAAACGCCAGTCTAATCAGAATCACCTGTAATCATAAACAGTATTCTCTTTATTTATCAGCTTCATACATATTCTGAGCTTTATAAACAGCAATTCTTAATGTTTGAAAACACTTTCCTTGGAAATACAACATCTAGAGTAGCCGCAATTGTAAACTTCATCATTACTCTCCTCAGTTGAGAGTTTTTTACCTCTCATCTCAGTGATTGAACTTGGCCATAAAGATAGAACGGCTCTATTTAACAGCATTTCAAGTGTTTCTTACATGTTTCTAATCATTTTTCGGGTTTATCATTGTGTATGTGAAGAGTTTTACCAAAGGTACACAGTTTTCCTACAACTATTTACAGGAATCTTCAAGGTTTAAATTGAGTCATTCAGTAAAAGCCAGTCTTATCATAGTAACCTGTAAATATAAACAGTATTCTCTTTATTTATCACCTTCCTACATATTCTGAGCTTTACAAAAAACAATTCTTAATATTTGAAAACACTTTCCTTGGAAAAACAACATCTACAGTAGCCGCAATTGTAAACTTCATCATTCCTCTCCTCAGTTGAGAGTTTTTTACCTCTCATCTCAGTGATTGAACTAGGCCATAAAGATAGAACGGCTCTATTTAACAGCATTTAAGTGTGCTTACATGTTTCTAATCACTTCCCGGGACTATTCTTCTGTATTTTAAGAGTTTTACCAAAATTAGACATTTTTCCAGAAGTAGATACTTGAATCTTCAGGATGTCAACTTTGTCATTAAGAAAATGCCAGGCAATTCAGCCTCAATTGTAAATATAAACAGTGTTCTCTTCACTTATCAGCCTCATACACATATTCTAAGCTTTAAAAACAGCAATTCTTAATATTGGAAGCACTTTCTTTGGAAAAACACCATCTAGAGTAGCCGGAATTGTAAACATTATCATTACTCTCTTTATTGAGAGTTTTCTACCTCTAATCTCGGTGATTGAACTAGGCCATCCGGATAGAACGGCTCTTTTTACCCCTATTTAAAGTGTTTCTTACATGTTTCTAATCATTTCTCGGGACTATCATTGTGTATGTTAAGCGTTTTACCAAAAGTATACAGTTTTCCTAGAAGGATACACAGGAATCTTCAAGGTTTCAATTGAGTCATTCAGAAAACGCCAGTCTAATCAGAATCACCTGTAAATATAAACAGTATTCTCTTCATTTATCAGCTTCATACCCATATTCTAGCTTTATAAACTGCTATTCTTAATGTTTGAAAGCACATTCTTAAGAAATACATCATCTAAAGTATCCAGAATGGTAAATATTATCTGGACCCTCGTCATTTCGCAGCATTCTAGCTCTAATGCCCGTGATTGAACATGAACATATAGATAGAACGGCTCTATGTACCAGAATTTCAAGTGTTTCTTACATGTTTCTAATCATTTCTCGGGACTATCATTGTGTATGTTAAGCGTTTTACCAAAAGTAGACAGTTTTCCTAGAAGGATACACAGGAATCTTCAAGGTTTCAATTGAGACATTCAGAAAACGCCAGTCTAATCAGAATCACCTGTAATCATAAACAGTATTCTCTTTATTTATCAGCTTCATACATATTCTGAGCTAAACACCATCTAGAGTAGCCGGAATTGTAAACATTATCATTACTCTCTTTATTGAGAGCTTTCTACCTCTAATCTCGGTGATTGAACTAGGCCATCCGGATAGAACAGCTCTTTTTACCCTCATTTAAAGTGTTTCTTACATGTTTCTAATCATTTCTGGGACTATCATTGTGTATTTTAAGAGTTTTACCAAACGTAGACAGTTTTCCTAGTAGTATACACAGGAATCTTCAAGATTTAAATTGTGCCATTCAGAAAACGCCAGGCAATTCAGCCTCAGTTGTAAATATAAATAGCATTCACTTCATTACTCAGCTTCACACATATTCTGAGCTTTATAAATGGAAATTCTTAATGTTTGAAAGCTCTTTCTTCGGAAAAACATCATCTAAAGTAGCCAGAATAGTAAATATTATCTGTACTCTCGTCATTTCGCAGCATTCTACTTCTAATCTCCATGATTGAACATGAACACAAAGATAGAACGGCTTTATGAACCAGCATTTCAAGTGTTTCTTACATGTTTCTAATCATTTCTCGGGACTATCGTTGTGTATGTTAAGCGTTTTACCAAAAGTAGACAGTTTTCCTAGTAGGATACACAGGAATCTTCAAGGTTTCAATTGAGTCATTCAGAAAACGCCAGTCTAATCAGAATCACCTGTAAATATAAACAGTATTCTCTTCATTTATCAGCTTCATACCCATATTCTAGCTTTATAAACTGCTATTCTTAATTTTTGAAAGCACATTCTTAAGAAATACATCATCTAAAGTAGCCAAAATAGTAAACATTATCTGTACTCTCGTCATTTCGCAGCATTCTAGCTCTAATCCCCGTGATTGAACATGAACATATAGATAGAACGGCTCTATGTACCAGCATTTCAAGTGTTTCTTACATGTTTCTAATCATTCTCGGGACTATCATTGTGTATGTTAAGCGTTTTACCAAAAGTAGACAGTGTTCCTAGAAGGATACACAGGAATCTACAAGGTTTCAATTGGGTCATTCAGAAAATGCCAGTCTAATCAGAATCACCTGTAATCATAAACAGTATTCTCTTTATTTATCAGCTTCATACATATTCTGAGCTTTATAAACAGCAATTCTTAATGTTTAAAAACACTTTCCTTGGAAAAACAACATCTACAGTAGCCGCAATTGTAAACTTCATCATTACTCTCCTCAGTTGAGAGTTTTTTACCTCTCATCTCAGTGATTGAACTTGGCCATAAAGATAGAACGGCTCTATTTAACAGCATTTCAAGTGTTTCTTACATGTTTCTAATCATTTTTCGGGTTTATCATTGTGTATGTGGAGAGTTTTACCAAAGGTACACAGTTTTCCTACAACTATTTACAGGAATCTTCAAGGTTTAAATTGAGTCATTCAGTAAAAGCCAGTCTTATCATAGTAACCTGTAAATATAAACAGTATTCTCTTTATTTATCACCTTCCTACATATTCTGAGCTTTACAAAAAACAATTCTTAATATTTGAAAACACTTTCCTTGGAAAAACAACATCTACAGTAGCCGCAATTGTAAACTTCATCATTCCTCTCCTCAGTTGAGAGTTTTTTACCTCTCATCTCAGTGATTGAACTAGGCCATAAAGATAGAACGGCTCTATTTAACAGCATTTAAGTGTGCTTACATGTTTCTAATCACTTCCCGGGACTATTCTTCTGTATTTTAAGAGTTTTACCAAAATTAGACATTTTTCCAGAAGTAGATACTTGAATCTTCAGGATGTCAACTTTGTCATTAAGAAAATGCCAGGCAATTCAGCCTCAATTGTAAATATAAACAGTGTTCTCTTCACTTATCAGCCTCATACACATATTCTAAGCTTTAAAAACAGCAATTCTTAATATTGGAAGCACTTTCTTTGGAAAAACACCATCTAGAGTAGCCGGAATTGTAAACATTATCATTACTCTCTTTATTGAGAGTTTTCTACCTCTAATCTCGGTGATTGAACTAGGCCATCCGGATAGAACGGCTCTTTTTACCCCTATTTAAAGTGTTTCTTACATGTTTCTAATCATTTCTCGGGACTATCATTGTGTATGTTAAGCGTTTTACCAAAAGTATACAGTTTTCCTAGAAGGATACACAGGAATCTTCAAGGTTTCAATTGAGTCATTCAGAAAACGCCAGTCTAATCAGAATCACCTGTAAATATAAACAGTATTCTCTTCATTTATCAGCTTCATACCCATATTCTTGCTTTATAAACTGCTATTCTTAATTTTTGAAAGCACATTCCTAAGAAATACATCATCTAAAGTAGCCAGAATGGTAAATATTATCTGTACTCTCGTCATTTCGCGGCATTCTAGCTCTAATCCCCGTGATTGAACATGAACATATAGATAGAACGGCTCTATTTAACAGCATTTCAAGTGTTTCTTACATGTTTCTAATTATTTCTCGGGACTATCATTGTGTATTTTAAGCGTTTCACCAAAAGTAGACAGTTTCCTAGAAGGATACACAGGAATCTTCAAGGTTTCAATTGAGTCATTCAGAAAACGCCAGTCTAATCAGAATCACCTGTAATCATAAACCGTATTCTCTTTATTTATCAGGTTCATACATATTCTGAGCTTTATAAACAGCAATTCTTAATGTTTGAAAACACTTCCTTGGAAAAACAACATCTAGAGTAGCCGCAATTGTAAACTTCATCATTACTCTCCTCAGTTGAGAGTTTTTTACCTCTCATCTCAGTGATTGAACTAGGCCATAAAGATAGAACGGCTCTATTTCACAGCATTTAAGTGTTTCTTACATGTTTCTAATCATTTCTGGGACTATCATTGTGTATTTTAAGAGTTTTACCAAACGTAGACAGTTTTCCTAGTAGTATACACAGGAATCTTCAAGGTTTCAATTGAGACATTCAGAAAACGCCAGTCTAATCAGAATCACCTGTAATCATAAACAGTATTCTCTTTATTTATCAGCTTCATACATATTCTGAGCTAAACACCATCTAGAGTAGCCGGAATTGTAAACATTATCATTACTCTCTTTATTGAGAGCTTTCTACCTCTAATCTCGGTGATTGAACTAGGCCATCCGGATAGAACGGCTCTTTTTACCCTTATTTAAAGTGTTTCTTACATGTTTCTAATCATTTCTGGGACTATCATTGTGTATTTTAAGAGTTTTACCAAACGTAGACAGTTTTCCTAGTAGTATACACAGGAATCTTCAAGATTTAAATTGTGCCATTCAGAAAACGCCAGGCAATTCAGCCTCAGTTGTAAATATAAATAGCATTCACTTCATTACTCAGCTTCACACATATTCTGAGCTTTATAAATGGAAATTCTTAATGTTTGAAAGCTCTTTCTTCGGAAAAACATCATCTAAAGTAGCCAGAATGGTAAATATTATCTGTACTCTCGTCATTTCGCAGCATTCTACTTCTAATCTCCATGATTGAACATGAACACAAAGATAGAACGGCTTTATGAACCAGCATTTCAAGTGTTTCTTACATGGTTCTAATCATTTCTCGGGACTATCATTGTGTATGTTAAGCGTTTTACCAAAAGTAGACAGTTTTCCTAGAAGGATACACAGGAATCTTCAAGGTTTCAATTGAGTCATTCAGAAAACGCCAGTCTATTCAGAATCACCTGTAAATATAAACAGTATTCTCTTCATTTATCAGCTTCATACCCATATTCTAGCTTTATAAACTGCTATTCTTAATGTTTGAAAGCACATTCTTAAGAAATACATCATCTAAAGTAGCCAGAATGGTAAATATTATCTGTACTCTCGTCATTTCGCAGCATTCTAGCTCTAATCCCCGTGATTGAACATGAACATATAGATAGAACGGCTCTATGTACCAGAATTTCAAGTGTTTCTTACATTTTTCTAATCATTTCTCGGGACTATCATTGTGTATGTTAAGTGTTTTACCAAAAGTAGACAGTTTTCCTAGAAGGATACACAGGAATCATCAAGGTTTCAATTGAGTCATTCAGAAAACGCCAGTCTAATCAGAATCACCTGTAATCATAAACAGTATTCTCTTTATTTATCAGCTTCATACATATTCTGAGCTTTATAAACAGCAATTCTTAATGTTTGAAAACACTTTCCTTCGAAATACAACATCTAGAGTAGCCGCAATTGTAAACTTCATCATTACTCTCCTCAGTTGAGAGTTTTTTACCTCTCATCTCAGTGATTGAACTAGGCCATAAAGATAGAACGGCTCTATTAACAGCATTTAAGTGTGCTTACATGTTTCTAATCACTTCCCGGGACTATTCTACTGTATTTTAAGAGTTTTACCAAAATTAGACATTTTTCCAGAAGTAGATACATGAATCTTCAGGATGTCAACTTTGTCATTAAGAAAATGCCAGGCAAATCAGCCTCAATTGTAAATATAAACAGTGTTCTCTTCACTTATCAGCCTCATACACATATTCTGAGCTTTAAAAACAGCAATTCTTAATATTGGAAGCACTTTCTTTGGAAAAACACCATCTAGAGTAACCGGAATTGTAAACATTATCATTACTCTCTTTATTGAGAGTTTTCTACCTCTAATCTCGGTGATTGAACTAGGCCATCCGGATAGAACGGCTCTTTTTACCCCTATTTAAAGTGTTTCTTACATGTTTCTAATCATTTCTGGGACTATCATTGTGTATTTTAAGAGTTTTACCAAACGTAGACAGTTTTCCTAGTAGTATACACAGGAATCTTCAAGATTTAAATTGTGCCATTCAGAAAACGCCAGGCAATTCAGCCTCAGTTGTAAATATAAATAGCATTCTCTTCATTAATCAGCTTCACACATATTCTGAGCTTTATGAATGGAAATTCTTAATGTTTGAAAGCACTTTCTTCGGAACAACATCATCTAAAGTAGCCAGAATGGTAAACATTATCTGTACTCTCGTCATTTCGCAGCATTCTACTTCTAATCTCCGTGATTGAACATGAACACAAAGATAGAACGGCTTTATGTACCAGCATTTCAAGTGTTTCTTACATGTTTCTAATCATTTCTCAGGACTATCATTGTGTATGTTAAGCGTTTTACCAAAAGTATACAGTTTTCCTAGAAGGATACACAGGAATCTTCAAGGTTTCAATTGAGTCATTCAGAAAACGCCAGTCTAATCAGAATCACCTGTAAATATAAACAGTATTCTCTTCATTTATCAGCTTCATACCCATATTCTTGCTTTATAAACTGCTATTCTTAATTTTTGAAAGCACATTCCTAAGAAATACATCATCTAAAGTAGCCAGAATGGTAAATATTATCTGTACTCTCGTCATTTCGCAGCATTCTACCTCTAATCCCCGTGATTGAACATGAACCTATAGATAGAACGGCTCTTTTTAACAGCATTTCAAGTGTTTCTTACATGTTTTTAATTATTTCTCGGGACTATCATTGTGTATTTTAAGCGTTTCACCAAAAGTAGACAGTTTCCTAGAAGGATACACAGGAATCTTCAAGGTTTCAATTGAGTCATTCAGAAAACGCCAGTCTAATCAGAATCACCTGTAATCATAAACCGTATTCTCTTTATTTATCAGGTTCATACATATTCTGAGCTTTATAAACAGCAATTCTTAATGTTTGAAAACACTTCCTTGGAAAAACAACATCTAGAGTAGCCGCAATTGTAAACTTCATCATTACTCTCCTCAGTTGAGAGTTTTTTACCTCTCATCTCAGTGATTGAACTAGGCCATAAAGATAGAACGGCTCTATTTCACAGCATTTAAGTGTTTCTTACATGTTTCTAATCATTTCTGGGACTATCATTGTGTATTTTAAGAGTTTTACCAAACGTAGACAGTTTTCCTAGTAGTATACACAGGAATCTTCAAGGTTTCAATTGAGTCATTCAGAAAACGCCAGTCTAATCAGAATCACCTGTAAATATAACAGTATTCTCTTCATTTATCAGCTTCATACCCATATTCTAGCTTTATAAACTGCTATTCTTAATTTTTGAAAGCACATTCTTAAGAAATACATCATCTAAAGTAGCCAGAATGGTAAACATTATCTGTACTCTCGTCATTTCGCGGCATTCTAGCTCTAATCCCCGTGATTGAACATGAACATATAGATAGAACGGCTCTATGTACCAGCATTTCAAGTGTTTCTTACATGTTTCTAATCATTCTCGGGACTATCATTGTGTATGTTAAGCGTTTTACCAAAAGTAGACAGTGTTCCTAGAAGGATACACAGGAATCTACAAGGTTTCAATTGGGTCATTCAGAAAATGCCAGTCTAATCAGAATCACCTGTAATCATAAACAGTATTCTCTTTATTTATCAGCTTCATACATATTCTGAGCTTTATAAACAGCAATTCTTAATGTTTAAAAACACTTTCCTTGGAAAAACAACATCTACAGTAGCCGCAATTGTAAACTTCATCATTACTCTCCTCAGTTGAGAGTTTTTTACCTCTCATCTCAGTGATTGAACTTGGCCATAAAGATAGAACGGATCTATTTAACAGCATTTCAAGTGTTTCTTACATGTTTCTAATCATTTTTCGGGTTTATCATTGTGTATGTGAAGAGTTTTACCAAAGGTACACAGTTTTCCTACAACTATTTACAGGAATCTTCAAGGTTTAAATTGAGTCATTCAGTAAAAGCCAGTCTTATCATACTAACCTGTAAATATAAACAGTATTCTCTTTATTTATCACCTTCATACATATTCTGAGCTTTACAAAAAACAATTCTTAATATTTGAAAACACTTTCCTTGGAAAAACAACATCTACAGTAGCCGCAATTGTAAACTTCATCATTCATCTCCTCAGTTGAGAGTTTTTTACCTCTCATCTCAGTGATTGAACTAGGCCATAAAGATAGAACGGCTCTATTTAACAGCATTTAAGTGTGCTTACATGTTTCTAATCACTTCCCGGGACTATTCTACTGTATTTTAAGAGTTTTACCAAAATTAGACATTTTTCCAGAAGTAGATACATGAATCTTCAGGATGTCAACTTTGTCATTAAGAAAATGCCAGGCAATTCAGCCTCAATTGTAAATATAAACAGTGTTCTCTTCACTTATCAGCCTCATACACATATTCTGAGCTTTAAAAACAGCAATTCTTAATATTGGAAGCACTTTCTTTGGAAAAACACCATCTAGAGTAGCCGGAATTGTAAACATTATCATTACTCTCTTTATTGAGAGTTTTCTACCTCTAATCTCGGTGATTGAACTAGGCCATCCAGATAGAACGGCTCTTTTTACCCCTATTTAAAGTGTTTCTTACATGTTTCTAATCATTTTTGGGACTATCATTGTGTATTTTAAGAGTTTTACCAAACGTAGACAGTTTTCCTAGTAGTATACACAGGAATCTTCAAGATTTAAATTGTGTCATTCAGAAAACGCCAGGCAATTCAGCCTCAGTTGTAAATATAAATAGCATTCTCTTCATTAATCAGCTTCACACATATTCTGAGCTTTATAAATGGAAATTCTTAAATGTTTGAAAGCACTTTCTTTGGAACAACATCATCTAAAGTAGCCAGAATGGTAAACATTATCTGTACTCTCGTCATTTCGCAGCATTCTACTTCTAATCTCCGTGATTGAACATGAACAAAAAGATAGAACGGCTTTATGTACCAGCATTTCAAGTGTTTCTTACATGTTTCTAATCATTTCTCAGGACTATCATTGTGTATGTTAAGCGTTTTACCAAAAGTATACAGTTTTCCTAGAAGGATACACAGGAATCTTCAAGGTTTCAATTGAGTCATTCAGAAAACGCCAGTCTAATCAGAATCACCTGTAAATATAACAGTATTCTCTTCATTTGTCAACTTCATACCCTTATTCTAGCTTTATAAACTGCTATTCTTAATTTTTGAAAGCACATTCTTACGAAATACATCATCTAAAGTAGCCAGAATGGTAAACATTATCTGTACTCTCGTCATTTCGCAGCATTCTAGCTCTAATCCCCGTGATTGAACATGAACATATAGATAGAACGGCTCTATTTAACAGCATTTCAAGTGTTTCTTACATGTTTCTAATCATTTCTCGGGACTATCATTGTGTATGTTAAGCGTTTTACCAAAAGTAGACAGTTTTCCTAGTAGGATACACAGGAATCTTCAAGGTTTCAATTGAGTCATTCAGAAAACGCCAGTCTAGTCAGAATCACCTGTAAATATAAACAGTATTCTCTTCATTTATCAGCTTCATACCCATATTCTAGCTTTATAAACTGCTATTCTTAATTTTTGAAAGCACATTCTTAAGAAATACATCATCTAAAGTAGCCAAAATAGTAAACATTATCTGTACTCTCGTCATTTCGCAGCATTCGAGCTCTAATCCCCGTGATTGAACATGAACATATAGATAGAACGGCTCTATGTACCAGCATTTCAAGTGTTTCTTACATGTTTCTAATCATTCTCGGGACTATCATTGTGTATGTTAAGCGTTTTACCAAAAGTAGACAGTGTTCCTAGAAGGATACACAGGAATCTACAAGGTTTCAATTGGGTCATTCAGATAATGCCAGTCTAATCAGAATCACCTGTAATCATAAACAGTATTCTCTTTATTTATCAGCTTCATACATATTCTGAGCTTTATAAACAGCAACTCTTAATGTTTAAAAACACTTTCCTTGGAAAAACAACATCTACAGTAGCCGCAATTGTAAACTTCATCATTACTCTCCTCAGTTGAGAGTTTTTTACCTCTCATCTCAGTGATTGAACTTGGCCATAAAGATAGAACGGATCTCTTTAACAGCATTTCAAGTGTTTCTTACATGTTTCTAATCATTTTTCGGGTTTATCATTGTGTATGTGAAGAGTTTTACCAAAGGTACACAGTTTTCCTACAACTATTTACAGGAATCTTCAAGGTTTAAATTGAGTCATTCAGTAAAAGCCAGTCTTATCATAATAACCTGTAAATATAAACAGTATTCTCTTTATTTATCACCTCATACATATTCTGAGCTTTACAAAAAACAATTCTTAATGTTTGAAAACACTTTCCTTGGAAAAACAACATCTACAGTAGCCGCAATTGTAAACTTCATCATTCCTCTCCTCAGTTGAGAGTTTTTTACCTCTCATCTCAGTGATTGAACTAGGCCATAAAGATAGAACGGCTCTATTTAACAGCATTTAAGTGTGCTTACATGTTTCTAATCACTTCCCGGGACTATTCTACTGTATTTTAAGAGTTTTACCAAAATTAGACATTTTTCCAGAAGTAGATACATGAATCTTCAGGATGTCAACTTTGTCATTAAGAAAATGCCAGGCAAATCAGCCTCAATTGTAAATATAAACAGTGTTCTCTTCACTTATCAGCCTCATACACATATTCTGAGCTTTAAAAACAGCAATTCTTAATATTGGAAGCACTTTCTTTGGAAAAACACCATCTAGAGTAGCCGGAATTGTAAACATTATCATTACTCTCTTTATTGAGAGTTTTCTACCTCTAATCTCGGTGATTGAACTAGGCCATCCGGATAGAACGGCTCTTTTTACCCCTATTTAAAGTGTTTCTTACATGTTTCTAATCATTTCTGGGACTATCATTGTGTATTTTAAGAGTTTTACCAAACGTAGACAGTTTTCCTAGTAGTATACACAGGAATCTTCAAGATTTAAATTGTGCCATTCAGAAAACGCCAGGCAATTCAACCTCAGTTGTAAATATAAATAGCATTCTCTTCATTAATCAGCTTCACACATATTCTGAGCTTTATGAATGGAAATTCTTAATGTTTGAAAGCACTTTCTTCGGAACAACATCATCTAAAGTAGCCAGAATGGTAAACATTATCTGTACTCTCGTCATTTCGCAGCATTCTACTTCTAATCTCCGTGATTGAACATGAACACAAAGATAGAACGGCTTTATGTACCAGCATTTCAAGTGTTTCTTACATGTTTCTAATCATTTCTCAGGACTATCATTGTGTATGTTAAGCGTTTTACCAAAAGTATACAGTTTTCCTAGAAGGATACACAGGAATCTTCAAGGTTTCAATTGAGTCATTCAGAAAACGCCAGTCTAATCAGAATCACCTGTAAATATAAACAGTATTCTCTTCATTTATCAGCTTCATACCCATATTCTTGCTTTATAAACTGCTATTCTTAATTTTTGAAAGCACATTCCTAAGAAATACATCATCTAAAGTAGCCAGAATGGTAAATATTATCTGTACTCTCGTCATTTCGCAGCATTCTAGCTCTAATCCCCGTGATTGAACATGAACCTATAGATAGAACGGCTCTTTTTAACAGCATTTCAAGTGTTTCTTACATGTTTTTAATTATTTCTCGGGACTATCATTGTGTATTTTAAGCGTTTCACCAAAAGTAGACAGTTTCCTAGAAGGATACACAGGAATCTTCAAGGTTTCAATTGAGTCATTCAGAAAACGCCAGTCTAATCAGAATCACCTGTAATCATAAACCGTATTCTCTTTATTTATCAGGTTCATACATATTCTGAGCTTTATAAACAGCAATTCTTAATGTTTGAAAACACTTCCTTGGAAAAACAACATCTAGAGTAGCCGCAATTGTAAACTTCATCATTACTCTCCTCAGTTGAGAGTTTTTTACCTCTCATCTCAGTGATTGAACTAGGCCATAAAGATAGAACGGCTCTATTTCACAGCATTTAAGTGTTTCTTACATGTTTCTAATCATTTCTGGGACTATCATTGTGTATTTTAAGAGTTTTACCAAACGTAGACAGTTTTCCTAGTAGTATACACAGGAATCTTCAAGGTTTCAATTGAGTCATTCAGAAAACGCCAGTCTAATCAGAATCACCTGTAAATATAACAGTATTCTCTTCATTTATCAGCTTCATACCCATATTCTAGCTTTATAAACTGCTATTCTTAATTTTTGAAAGCACATTCTTAAGAAATACATCATCTAAAGTAGCCAGAATGGTAAACATTATCTGTACTCTCGTCATTTCGCGGCATTCTAGCTCTAATCCCCGTGATTGAACATGAACATATAGATAGAACGGCTCTATGTACCAGCATTTCAAGTGTTTCTTACATGTTTCTAATCATTCTCGGGACTATCATTGTGTATGTTAAGCGTTTTACCAAAAGTAGACAGTGTTCCTAGAAGGATACACAGGAATCTACAAGGTTTCAATTGGGTCATTCAGAAAATGCCAGTCTAATCAGAATCACCTGTAATCATAAACAGTATTCTCTTTATTTATCAGCTTCATACATATTCTGAGCTTTATAAACAGCAATTCTTAATGTTTAAAAACACTTTCCTTGGAAAAACAACATCTACAGTAGCCGCAATTGTAAACTTCATCATTACTCTCCTCAGTTGAGAGTTTTATACCTCTCATCTCAGTGATTGAACTAGGCCATAAAGATAGAACGGCTCTATTTAACAGCATTTAAGTGTGCTTACATGTTTCTAATCACTTCCCGGGACTATTCTACTGTATTTTAAGAGTTTTACCAAAATTAGACATTTTTCCAGAAGTAGATACATGAATCTTCAGGATGTCAACTTTGTCATTAAGAAAATGCCAGGCAATTCAGCCTCAATTGTAAATATAAACAGTGTTCTCTTCACTTATCAGCCTCATACACATATTCTGAGCTTTAAAAACAGCAATTCTTAATATTGGAAGCACTTTCTTTGGAAAAACACCATCTAGAGTAGCCGGAATTGTAAACATTATCATTACTCTCTTTATTGAGAGTTTTCTACCTCTAATCTCGGTGATTGAACTAGGCCATCCAGATAGAACGGCTCTTTTTACCCCTATTTAAAGTGTTTCTTACATGTTTCTAATCATTTTTGGGACTATCATTGTGTATTTTAAGAGTTTTACCAAACGTAGACAGTTTTCCTAGTAGTATACACAGGAATCTTCAAGATTTAAATTGTGTCATTCAGAAAACGCCAGGCAATTCAGCCTCAGTTGTAAATATAAATAGCATTCTCTTCATTAATCAGCTTCACACATATTCTGAGCTTTATAAATGGAAATTCTTAAATGTTTGAAAGCACTTTCTTTGGAACAACATCATCTAAAGTAGCCAGAATGGTAAACATTATCTGTACTCTCGTCATTTCGCAGCATTCTACTTCTAATCTCCGTGATTGAACATGAACAAAAAGATAGAACGGCTTTATGTACCAGCATTTCAAGTGTTTCTTACATGTTTCTAATCATTTCTCAGGACTATCATTGTGTATGTTAAGCGTTTTACCAAAAGTATACAGTTTTCCTAGAAGGATACACAGGAATCTTCAAGGTTTCAATTGAGTCATTCAGAAAACGCCAGTCTAATCAGAATCACCTGTAAATATAACAGTATTCTCTTCATTTGTCAACTTCATACCCATATTCTAGCTTTATAAACTGCTATTCTTAATTTTTGAAAGCACATTCTTACGAAATACATCATCTAAAGTAGCCAGAATGGTAAACATTATCTGTACTCTCGTCATTTCGCAGCATTCTAGCTCTAATCCCCGTGATTGAACATGAACATATAGATAGAACGGCTCTATTTAACAGCATTTCAAGTGTTTCTTACATGTTTCTAATCATTTCTCGGGACTATCATTGTGTATGTTAAGCGTTTTACCAAAAGTAGACAGTTTTCCTAGTAGGATACACAGGAATCTTCAAGGTTTCAATTGAGTCATTCAGAAAACGCCAGTCTAATCAGAATCACCTGTAAATATAAACAGTATTCTCTTCATTTATCAGCTTCATACCCATATTCTAGCTTTATAAACTGCTATTCTTAATTTTTGAAAGCACATTCTTAAGAAATACATCATCTAAAGTAGCCAAAATAGTAAACATTATCTGTACTCTCGTCATTTCGCAGCATTCTAGCTCTTATCCCCGTGATTGAACATGAACATATAGATAGAACGGCTCTATGTACCAGCATTTCAAGTGTTTCTTACATGTTTCTAATCATTCTCGGGACTATCATTGTGTATGTTAAGCGTTTTACCAAAAGTAGACAGTGTTCCTAGAAGGATACACAGGAATCTACAAGGTTTCAATTGGGTCATTCAGAAAATGCCAGTCTAATCAGAATCACCTGTAATCATAAACAGTATTCTCTTTATTTATCAGCTTCATACATATTCTGAGCTTTATAAACAGCAATTCTTAATGTTTAAAAACACTTTCCTTGGAAAAACAACATCTACAGTAGCCGCAATTGTAAACTTCATCATTACTCTCCTCAGTTGAGAGTTTTTTACCTCTCATCTCAGTGATTGAACTTGGCCATAAAGATAGAACGGATCTATTTAACAGCATTTCAAGTGTTTCTTACATGTTTCTAATCATTTTTCGGGTTTATCATTGTGTATGTGAAGAGTTTTACCAAAGGTACACAGTTTTCCTACAACTATTTACAGGAATCTTCAAGGTTTAAATTGAGTCATTCAGTAAAAGCCAGTCTTATCATAATAACCTGTAAATATAAACAGTATTCTCTTTATTTATCACCTTCATACATATTCTGAGCTTTACAAAAAACAATTCTTAATGTTTGAAAACACTTTCCTTGGAAAAACAACATCTACAGTAGCCGCAATTGTAAACTTCATCATTCATCTCCTCAGTTGAGAGTTTTTTACCTCTCATCTCAGTGATTGAACTAGGCCATAAAGATAGAACGGCTCTATTTAACAGCATTTAAGTGTGCTTACATGTTTCTAATCACTTCCCGGGACTATTCTACTGTATTATAAGAGTTTTACCAAAATTAGACATTTTTCCAGAAGTAGATACATGAATCTTCAGGATGTCAACTTTGTCATTAAGAAAATGCCAGGCAATTCAGCCTCAATTGTAAATATAAACAGTGTTCTCTTCACTTATCAGCCTCATACACATATTCTGAGCTTTAAAAACAGCAATTCTTAATATTGGAAGCACTTTCTTTGGAAAAACACCATCTAGAGTAGCCGGAATTGTAAACATTATCATTACTCTCTTTATTGAGAGTTTTCTACCTCTAATCTCGGTGATTGAACTAGGCCATCCAGATAGAACGGCTCTTTTTACCCCTATTTAAAGTGTTTCTTACATGTTTCTAATCATTTTTGGGACTATCATTGTGTATTTTAAGAGTTTTACCAAACGTAGACAGTTTTCCTAGTAGTATACACAGGAATCTTCAAGATTTAAATTGTGTCATTCAGAAAACGCCAGGCAATTCAGCCTCAGTTGTAAATATAAATAGCATTCTCTTCATTAATCAGCTTCACACATATTCTGAGCTTTATAAATGGAAATTCTTAAATGTTTGAAAGCACTTTCTTTGGAACAACATCATCTAAAGTAGCCAGAATGGTAAACATTATCTGTACTCTCGTCATTTCGCAGCATTCTACTTCTAATCTCCGTGATTGAACATGAACAAAAAGATAGAACGGCTTTATGTACCAGCATTTCAAGTGTTTCTTACATGTTTCTAATCATTTCTCAGGACTATCATTGTGTATGTTAAGCGTTTTACCAAAAGTATACAGTTTTCCTAGAAGAATACACAGGAATCTTCAAGGTTTCAATTGAGTCATTCAGAAAACGCCAGTCTAATCAGAATCACCTGTAAATATAACAGTATTCTCTTCATTTGTCAACTTCATACCCATATTCTAGCTTTATAAACTGCTATTCTTAATTTTTGAAAGCACATTCTTAAGAAATACATCATCTAAAGTAGCCAGAATGGTAAACATTATCTGTACTCTCGTCATTTCGCAGCATTCTAGCTCTAATCCCCGTGATTGAACATGAACATATAGATAGAACGGCTCTATTTAACAGCATTTCAAGTGTTTCTTACATGTTTCTAATCATTTCTCGGGACTATCATTGTGTATGTTAAGCGTTTTACCAAAAGTAGACAGTTTTCCTAGTAGGATACACAGGAATCTTCAAGGTTTCAATTGAGTCATTCAGAAAACGCCAGTCTAATCAGAATCACCTGTAAATATAAACAGTATTCTCTTCATTTATCAGCTTCATACCCATATTCTAGCTTTATAAACTGCTATTCTTAATTTTTGAAAGCACATTCTTAAGAAATACATCATCTAAAGTAGCCAAAATAGTAAACATTATCTGTACTCTCGTCATTTCGCAGCATTCTAGCTCTAATCCCCGTGATTGAACATGAACATATAGATAGAACGGCTCTATGTACCAGCATTTCAAGTGTTTCTTACATGTTTCTAATCATTCTCGGGACTATCATTGTGTATGTTAAGCGTTTTACCAAAAGTAGACAGTGTTCCTAGAAGGATACACAGGAATCTACAAGGTTTCAATTGGGTCATTCAGAAAATGCCAGTCTAATCAGAATCACCTGTAATCATAAACAGTATTCTCTTTATTTATCAGCTTCATACATATTCTGAGCTTTATAAACAGCAATTCTTAATGTTTAAAAACACTTTCCTTGGAAAAACAACATCTACAGTAGCCGCAATTGTAAACTTCATCATTACTCTCCTCAGTTGAGAGTTTTTTACCTCTCATCTCAGTGATTGAACTTGGCCATAAAGATAGAACGGATCTATTTAACAGCATTTCAAGTGTTTCTTACATGTTTCTAATCATTTTTCGGGTTTATCATTGTGTATGTGAAGAGTTTTACCAAAGGTACACAGTTTTCCTACAACTATTTACAGGAATCTTCAAGGTTTAAATTGAGTCATTCAGTAAAAGCCAGTCTTATCATAATAACCTGTAAATATAAACAGTATTCTCTTTATTTATCACCTCATACATATTCTGAGCTTTACAAAAAACAATTCTTAATGTTTGAAAACACTTTCCTTGGAAAAACAACATCTACAGTAGCCGCAATTGTAAACTTCATCATTCCTCTCCTCAGTTGAGAGTTTTTTACCTCTCATCTCAGTGATTGAACTAGGCCATAAAGATAGAACGGCTCTATTTAACAGCATTTAAGTGTGCTTACATGTTTCTAATCACTTCCCGGGACTATTCTACTGTATTTTAAGAGTTTTACCAAAATTAGACATTTTTCCAGAAGTAGATACATGAATCTTCAGGATGTCAACTTTGTCATTAAGAAAATGCCAGGCAAATCAGCCTCAATTGTAAATATAAACAGTGTTCTCTTCACTTATCAGCCTCATACACATATTCTGAGCTTTAAAAACAGCAATTCTTAATATTGGAAGCACTTTCTTTGGAAAAACACCATCTAGAGTAGCCGGAATTGTAAACATTATCATTACTCTCTTTATTGAGAGTTTTCTACCTCTAATCTCGGTGATTGAACTAGGCCATCCGGATAGAACGGCTCTTTTTACCCCTATTTAAAGTGTTTCTTACATGTTTCTAATCATTTCTGGGACTATCATTGTGTATTTTAAGAGTTTTACCAAACGTAGACAGTTTTCCTAGTAGTATACACAGGAATCTTCAAGATTTAAATTGTGCCATTCAGAAAACGCCAGGCAATTCAACCTCAGTTGTAAATATAAATAGCATTCTCTTCATTAATCAGCTTCACACATATTCTGAGCTTTATGAATGGAAATTCTTAATGTTTGAAAGCACTTTCTTCGGAACAACATCATCTAAAGTAGCCAGAATGGTAAACATTATCTGTACTCTCGTCATTTCGCAGCATTCTACTTCTAATCTCCGTGATTGAACATGAACACAAAGATAGAACGGCTTTATGTACCAGCATTTCAAGTGTTTCTTACATGTTTCTAATCATTTCTCAGGACTATCATTGTGTATGTTAAGCGTTTTACCAAAAGTATACAGTTTTCCTAGAAGGATACACAGGAATCTTCAAGGTTTCAATTGAGTCATTCAGAAAACGCCAGTCTAATCAGAATCACCTGTAAATATAAACAGTATTCTCTTCATTTATCAGCTTCATACCCATATTCTTGCTTTATAAACTGCTATTCTTAATTTTTGAAAGCACATTCCTAAGAAATACATCATCTAAAGTAGCCAGAATGGTAAATATTATCTGTACTCTCGTCATTTCGCAGCATTCTAGCTCTAATCCCCGTGATTGAACATGAACCTATAGATAGAACGGCTCTTTTTAACAGCATTTCAAGTGTTTCTTACATGTTTCTAATTATTTCTCGGGACTATCATTGTGTATTTTAAGCGTTTCACCAAAAGTAGACAGTTTCCTAGAAGGATACACAGGAATCTTCAAGGTTTCAATTGAGTCATTCAGAAAACGCCAGTCTAATCAGAATCACCTGTAATCATAAACCGTATTCTCTTTATTTATTAGGTTCATACATATTCTGAGCTTTATAAACAGCAATTCTTAATGTTTGAAAACACTTCCTTGGAAAAACAACATCTAGAGTAGCCGCAATTGTAAACTTCATCATTACTCTCCTCAGTTGAGAGTTTTTTACCTCTCATCTCAGTGATTGAACTAGGCCATAAAGATAGAACGGCTCTATTTCACAGCATTTAAGTGTTTCTTACATGTTTCTAATCATTTCTGGGACTATCATTGTGTATTTTAAGAGTTTTACCAAACGTAGACAGTTTTCCTAGTAGTATACACAGGAATCTTCAAGGTTTCAATTGAGTCATTCAGAAAACGCCAGTCTAATCAGAATCACCTGTAAATATAACAGTATTCTCTTCATTTATCAGCTTCATACCCATATTCTAGCTTTATAAACTGCTATTCTTAATTTTTGAAAGCACATTCTTAAGAAATACATCATCTAAAGTAGCCAGAATGGTAAACATTATCTGTACTCTCGTCATTTCGCGGCATTCTAGCTCTAATCCCCGTGATTGAACATGAACATATAGATAGAACGGCTCTATGTACCAGCATTTCAAGTGTTTCTTACATGTTTCTAATCATTCTCGGGACTATCATTGTGTATGTTAAGCGTTTTACCAAAAGTAGACAGTGTTCCTAGAAGGATACACAGGAATCTACAAGGTTTCAATTGGGTCATTCAGAAAATGCCAGTCTAATCAGAATCACCTGTAATCATAAACAGTATTCTCTTTATTTATCAGCTTCATACATATTCTGAGCTTTATAAACAGCAATTCTTAATGTTTAAAAACACTTTCCTTGGAAAAACAACATCTACAGAAGCCGCAATTGTAAACTTCATCATTACTCTCCTCAGTTGAGAGTTTTTTACCTCTCATCTCAGTGATTGAACTTGGCCATAAAGATAGAACGGATCTATTTAACAGCATTTCAAGTGTTTCTTACATGTTTCTAATCATTTTTCGGGTTTATCATTGTGTATGTGAAGAGTTTTACCAAAAGTACACAGTTTTCCTACAACTATTTACAGGAATCTTCAAGGTTTAAATTGAGTCATTCAGTAAAAGCCAGTCTTATCATAATAACCTGTAAATATAAACAGTATTCTCTTTATTTATCACCTCATACATATTCTGAGCTTTACAAAAAACAATTCTTAATGTTTGAAAACACTTTCCTTGGAAAAACAACATCTACAGTAGCCGCAATTGTAAACTTCATCATTCCTCTCCTCAGTTGAGAGTTTTTTACCTCTCATCTCAGTGATTGAACTAGGCCATAAAGATAGAACGGCTCTATTTAACAGCATTTAAGTGTGCTTACATGTTTCTAATCACTTCCCGGGACTATTCTACTGTATTTTAAGAGTTTTACCAAAATTAGACATTTTTCCAGAAGTAGATACATGAATCTTCAGGATGTCAACTTTGTCATTAAGAAAATGCCAGGCAAATCAGCCTCAATTGTAAATATAAACAGTGTTCTCTTCACTTATCAGCCTCATACACATATTCTGAGCTTTAAAAACAGCAATTCTTAATATTGGAAGCACTTTCTTTGGAAAAACACCATCTAGAGTAGCCGGAATTGTAAACATTATCATTACTCTCTTTATTGAGAGTTTTCTACCTCTAATCTCGGTGATTGAACTAGGCCATCCGGATAGAACGGCTCTTTTTACCCCTATTTAAAGTGTTTCTTACATGTTTCTAATCATTTCTGGGACTATCATTGTGTATTTTAAGAGTTTTACCAAACGTAGACAGTTTTCCAAGTAGTATACACAGGAATCTTCAAGATTTAAATTGTGCCATTCAGAAAACGCCAGGCAATTCAACCTCAGTTGTAAATATAAATAGCATTCTCTTCATTAATCAGCTTCACACATATTCTGAGCTTTATGAATGGAAATTCTTAATGTTTGAAAGCACTTTCTTCGGAACAACATCATCTAAAGTAGCCAGAATGGTAAACATTATCTGTACTCTCGTCATTTCGCAGCATTCTACTTCTAATCTCCGTGATTGAACATGAACACAAAGATAGAACGGCTTTATGTACCAGCATTTCAAGTGTTTCTTACATGTTTCTAATCATTTCTCAGGACTATCATTGTGTATGTTAAGCGTTTTACCAAAAGTATACAGTTTTCCTAGAAGGATACACAGGAATCTTCAAGGTTTCAATTGAGTCATTCAGAAAACGCCAGTCTAATCAGAATCACCTGTAAATATAAACAGTATTCTCTTCATTTATCAGCTTCATACCCATATTCTTGCTTTATAAACTGCTATTCTTAATTTTTGAAAGCACATTCCTAAGAAATACATCATCTAAAGTAGCCAGAATGGTAAATATTATCTGTACTCTCGTCATTTCGCAGCATTCTAGCTCTAATCCCCGTGATTGAACATGAACCTATAGATAGAACGGCTCTTTTTAACAGCATTTCAAGTGTTTCTTACATGTTTCTAATTATTTCTCGGGACTATCATTGTGTATTTTAAGCGTTTCACCAAAAGTAGACAGTTTCCTAGAAGGATACACAGGAATCTTCAAGGTTTCAATTGAGTCATTCAGAAAACGCCAGTCTAATCAGAATCACCTGTAATCATAAACCGTATTCTCTTTATTTATCAGGTTCATACATATTCTGAGCTTTATAAACAGCAATTCTTAATGTTTGAAAACACTTCCTTGGAAAAACAACATCTAGAGTAGCCGCAATTGTAAACTTCATCATTACTCTCCTCAGTTGAGAGTTTTTTACCTCTCATCTCAGTGATTGAACTAGGCCATAAAGATAGAACGGCTCTATTTCACAGCATTTAAGTGTTTCTTACATGTTTCTAATCATTTCTGGGACTATCATTGTGTATTTTAAGAGTTTTACCAAACGTAGACAGTTTTCCTAGTAGTATACACAGGAATCTTCAAGGTTTCAATTGAGTCATTCAGAAAACGCCAGTCTAATCAGAATCACCTGTAAATATAACAGTATTCTCTTCATTTATCAGCTTCATACCCATATTCTAGCTTTATAAACTGCTATTCTTAATTTTTGAAAGCACATTCTTAAGAAATACATCATCTAAAGTAGCCAGAATGGTAAACATTATCTGTACTCTCGTCATTTCGCGGCATTCTAGCTCTAATCACCGTGATTGAACATGAACATATAGATAGAACGGCTCTATGTACCAGCATTTCAAGTGTTTCTTACATGTTTCTAATCATTCTCGGGACTATCATTGTGTATGTTAAGCGTTTTACCAAAAGTAGACAGTGTTCCTAGAAGGATACACAGGAATCTACAAGGTTTCAATTGGGTCATTCAGAAAATGCCAGTCTAATCAGAATCACCTGTAATCATAAACAGTATTCTCTTTATTTATCAGCTTCATACATATTCTGAGCTTTATAAACAGCAATTCTTAATGTTTAAAAACACTTTCCTTGGAAAAACAACATCTACAGTAGCCGCAATTGTAAACTTCATCATTACTCTCCTCAGTTGAGAGTTTTTTACCTCTCATCTCAGTGATTGAACTTGGCCATAAAGATAGAACGGATCTATTTAACAGCATTTCAAGTGTTTCTTACATGTTTCTAATCATTTTTCGGGTTTATCATTGTGTATGTGAAGAGTTTTACCAAAGGTACACAGTTTTCCTACAACTATTTACAAGAATCTTCAAGGTTTAAATTGAGTCATTCAGTAAAAGCCAGTCTTATCATAATAACCTGTAAATATAAACAGTATTTTCTTTATTTATCACCTTCATACATATTCTGAGCTTTACAAAAAACAATTCTTAATATTTGAAAACACTTTCCTTGGAAAAACAACATCTACAGTAGCCGCAATTGTAAACTTCATCATTCATCTCCTCAGTTGAGAGTTTTTTACCTCTCATCTCAGTGATTGAACTAGGCCATAAAGATAGAACGGCTCTATTTAACAGCATTTAAGTGTGCTTACATGTTTCTAATCACTTCCCGGGACTATTCTACTGTATTTTAAGAGTTTTACCAAAATTAGACATTTTTCCAGAAGTAGATACATGAATCTTCAGGATGTCAACTTTGTCATTAAGAAAATGCCAGGCAATTCAGCCTCAATTGTAAATATAAACAGTGTTCTCTTCACTTATCAGCCTCATACACATATTCTGAGCTTTAAAAACAGCAATTCTTAATATTGGAAGCACTTTCTTTGGAAAAACACCATCTAGAGTAGCCGGAATTGTAAACATTATCATTACTCTCTTTATTGAGAGTTTTCTACCTCTAATCTCGGTGATTGAACTAGGCCATCCAGATAGAACGGCTCTTTTTACCCCTATTTAAAGTGTTTCTTACATGTTTCTAATCATTTTTGGGACTATCATTGTGTATTTTAAGAGTTTTACCAAACGTAGACAGTTTTCCTAGTAGTATACACAGGAATCTTCAAGATTTAAATTGTGTCATTCAGAAAACGCCAGGCAATTCAGCCTCAGTTGTAAATATAAATAGCATTCTCTTCATTAATCAGCTTCACACATATTCTGAGCTTTATAAATGGAAATTCTTAAATGTTTGAAAGCACTTTCTTTGGAACAACATCATCTAAAGTAGCCAGAATGGTAAACATTATCTGTACTCTCGTCATTTCGCAGCATTCTACTTCTAATCTCCGTGATTGAACATGAACACAAAGATAGAACGGCTTTATGTACCAGCATTTCAAGTGTTTCTTACATGGTTCTAATCATTTCTCGGGACTATCATTGTGTATGTTAAGCGTTTTACCAAAAGTAGACAGTTTTCCTAGAAGGATACACAGGAATCTTCAAGGTTTCAATTGAGTCATTCAGAAAACGCCAGTCTAATCAGAATCACCTGTAAATATAACAGTATTCTCTTCATTTATCAACTTCATACCCATATTCTAGCTTTATAAACTGCTATTCTTAATGTTTGAAAGCACATTCTTAAGAAATACATCATCTAAAGTAGCCAGAATGGTAAACATTATCTGTACTCTCGTCATTTCGCAGCATTCTAGCTCTAATCCCCGTGATTGAACATGAACATATAGATAGAACGGCTCTATTTAACAGCATTTCAAGTGTTTCTTACATGTTTCTAATCATTTCTCGGGACTATCGTTGTGTATGTTAAGCGTTTTACCAAAAGTAGACAGTTTTCCTAGAAGGATACACAGGAATCTTCAAGGTTTCAATTGAGTCATTCAGAAAACGCCAGTCTATTCAGAATCACCTGTAAATATAAACAGTATTCTCTTCATTTATCAGCTTCATACCCATATTCTAGCTTTATAAACTGCTATTCTTAATGTTTGAAAGCACATTCTTAAGAAATACATCATCTAAAGTAGCCAGAATGGTAAATATTATCTGTACTCTCGTCATTTCGCAGCATTCTAGCTCTAATCCCCGTGATTGAACATGAACATATAGATAGAACGGCTCTATGTACCAGAATTTCAAGTGTTTCTTACATTTTTCTAATCATTTCTCGGGACTATCATTGTGTATGTTAAGTGTTTTACCAAAAGTAGACAGTTTTCCTAGAAGGATACACAGGAATCATCAAGGTTTCAATTGAGTCATTCAGAAAACGCCAGTCTAATCAGAATCACCTGTAATCATAAACAGTATTCTCTTTATTTATCAGCTTCATACATATTCTGAGCTTTATAAACAGCAATTCTTAATGTTTGAAAACACTTTCCTTGGAAATACAACATCTAGAGTAGCCGCAATTGTAAACTTCATCATTACTCTCCTCAGTTGAGAGTTTTTTACCTCTCATCTCAGTGATTGAACTTGGCCATAAAGATAGAACGGCTCTATTTAACAGCATTTCAAGTGTTTCTTACATGTTTCTAATCATTTTTCGGGTTTATCATTGTGTATGTGAAGAGTTTTACCAAAGGTACACAGTTTTCCTACAACTATTTACAGGAATCTTCAAGGTTTAAATTGAGTCATTCAGTAAAAGCCAGTCTTATCATAGTAACCTGTAAATATAAACAGTATTCTCTTTATTTATCACCTTCATACATATTCTGAGCTTTACAAAAAACAATTCTTAATATTTGAAAACACTTTCCTTGGAAAAACAACATCTACAGTAGCCGCAATTGTAAACTTCATCATTCCTCTCCTCAGTTGAGAGTTTTTTACCTCTCATCTCAGTGATTGAACTAGGCCATAAAGATAGAACGGCTCTATTTAACAGCATTTAAGTGTGCTTACATGTTTCTAATCACTTCCCGGGACTATTCTTCTGTATTTTAAGAGTTTTACCAAAATTAGACATTTTTCCAGAAGTAGATACTTGAATCTTCAGGATGTCAACTTTGTCATTAAGAAAATGCCAGGCAATTCAGCCTCAATTGTAAATATAAACAGTGTGCTCTTCACTTATCAGCCTCATACACATATTCTAAGCTTTAAAAACAGCAATTCTTAATATTGGAAGCACTTTCTTTGGAAAAACACCATCTAGAGTAGCCGGAATTGTAAACATTATCATTACTCTCTTTATTGAGAGTTTTCTACCTCTAATCTCGGTGATTGAACTAGGCCATCCAGATAGAACGGCTCTTTTTACCCCTATTTAAAGTGTTTCTTACATGTTTCTAATCATTTCTCGGGACTATCATTGTGTATGTTAAGCGTTTTACCAAAAGTAGACAGTTTTCCTAGAAGGATACACAGGAATCTCCAAGGTTTCAATTGAGTCATTCAGAAAACGCCAGTCTAATCAGAATCACCTGTAAATATAAACAGTATTCTCTTCATTTATCAGCTTCATACCCATATTCTAGCTTTATAAACTGCTATTCTTAATGTTTGAAAGCACATTCTTAAGAAATACATCATCTAAAGTAGCCAGAATGGTAAATATTATCTGGACCCTCGTCATTTCGCAGCATTCTAGCTCTAATGCCCGTGATTGAACATGAACATATAGATAGAACGGCTCTATGTACCAGAATTTCAAGTGTTTCTTACATGTTTCTAATCATTTCTCGGGACTATCATTGTGTATGTTAAGCGTTTTACCAAAAGTAGACAGTTTTCCTAGAAGGATACACAGGAATCTTCAAGGTTTCAATTGAGACATTCAGAAAACGCCAGTCTAATCAGAATCACCTGTAATCATAAACAGTATTCTCTTTATTTATCAGCTTCATACATATTCTGAGCTAAACACCATCTAGAGTAGCCGGAATTGTAAACATTATCATTACTCTCTTTATTGAGAGCTTTCTACCTCTAATCTCGGTGATTGAACTAGGCCATCCGGATAGAACGGCTCTTTTTACCCTTATTTAAAGTGTTTCTTACATGTTTCTAATCATTTCTGGGACTATCATTGTGTATTTTAAGAGTTTTACCAAACGTAGACAGTTTTCCTAGTAGTATACACAGGAATCTTCAAGATTTAAATTGTGCCATTCAGAAAACGCCAGGCAATTCAGCCTCAGTTGTAAATATAAATAGCATTCACTTCATTACTCAGCTTCACACATATTCTGAGCTTTATAAATGGAAATTCTTAATGTTTGAAAGCTCTTTCTTCGGAAAAACATCATCTAAAGTAGCCAGAATGGTAAATATTATCTGTACTCTCGTCATTTCGCAGCATTCTACTTCTAATCTCCATGATTGAACATGAACACAAAGATAGAACGGCTTTATGAACCAGCATTTCAAGTGTTTCTTACATGGTTCTAATCATTTCTCGGGACTATCATTGTGTATGTTAAGCGTTTTACCAAAAGTAGACAGTTTTCCTAGAAGGATACACAGGAATCTTCAAGGTTTCAATTGAGTCATTCAGAAAACGCCAGTCTAATCAGAATCACCTGTAAATATAACAGTATTCTCTTCATTTATCAACTTCATACCCATATTCTAGCTTTATAAACTGCTATTCTTAATTTTTGAAAGCACATTCTTAAGAAATACATCATCTAAAGTAGCCAGAATGGTAAACATTATCAGTACTCTCGTCATTTCGCAGCATTCTAGCTCTAATCCCCGTGATTGAACATGAACATATAGATAGAACGGCTCTATTTAACAGCATTTCAAGTGTTTCTTACATGTTTCTAATCATTTCTCGGGACTATCGTTGTGTATGTTAAGCGTTTTACCAAAAGTAGACAGTTTTCCTAGAAGGATACACAGGAATCTTCAAGGTTTCAATTGAGTCATTCAGAAAACGCCAGTCTATTCAGAATCACCTGTAAATATAAACAGTATTCTCTTCATTTATCAGCTTCATACCCATATTCTAGCTTTATAAACTGCTATTCTTAATGTTTGAAAGCACATTCTTAAGAAATACATCATCTAAAGTAGCCAGAATGGTAAATATTATCTGTACTCTCGTCATTTCGCAGCATTCTAGCTCTAATCCCCGTGATTGAACATGAACATATAGATAGAACGGCTCTATGTACCAGAATTTCAAGTGTTTCTTACATTTTTCTAATCATTTCTCGGGACTATCATTGTGTATGTTAAGTGTTTTACCAAAAGTAGACAGTTTTCCTAGAAGGATACACAGGAATCATCAAGGTTTCAATTGAGTCATTCAGAAAACGCCAGTCTAATCAGAATCACCTGTAATCATAAACAGTATTCTCTTTATTTATCAGCTTCATACATATTCTGAGCTTTATAAACAGCAATTCTTAATGTTTGAAAACACTTTCCTTCGAAATACAACATCTAGAGTAGCCGCAATTGTAAACTTCATCATTACTCTCCTCAGTTGAGAGTTTTTTACCTCTCATCTCAGTGATTGAACTTGGCCATAAAGATAGAACGGCTCAATTTAACAGCATTTCAAGTGTTTCTTACATGTTTCTAATCATTTTTCGGGTTTATCATTGTGTATGTGAAGAGTTTTACCAAAGGTACACAGTTTTCCTACAACTATTTACAGGAATCTTCAAGGTTTAAATTGAGTCATTCAGTAAAAGCCAGTCTTATCATAGTAACCTGTAAATATAAACAGTATTCTCTTTATTTATCACCTTCCTACATATTCTGAGCTTTACAAAAAACAATTCTTAATATTTGAAAACACTTTCCTTGGAAAAACAACATCTACAGTAGCCGCAATTGTAAACTTCATCATTCCTCTCCTCAGTTGAGAGTTTTTTACCTCTCATCTCAGTGATTGAACTAGGCCATAAAGATAGAACGGCTCTATTTAACAGCATTTAAGTGTGCTTACATGTTTCTAATCACTTCCCGGGACTATTCTTCTGTATTTTAAGAGTTTTACCAAAATTAGACATTTTTCCAGAAGTAGATACTTGAATCTTCAGGATGTCAACTTTGTCATTAAGAAAATGCCAGGCAATTCAGCCTCAATTGTAAATATAAACAGTGTGCTCTTCACTTATCAGCCTCATACACATATTCTAAGCTTTAAAAACAGCAATTCTTAATATTGGAAGCACTTTCTTTGGAAAAACACCATCTAGAGTAGCCGGAATTGTAAACATTATCATTACTCTCTTTATTGAGAGTTTTCTACCTCTAATCTCGGTGATTGAACTAGGCCATCCAGATAGAACGGCTCTTTTTACCCCTATTTAAAGTGTTTCTTACATGTTTCTAATCATTTCTCGGGACTATCATTGTGTATGTTAAGCGTTTTACCAAAAGTAGACAGTTTTCCTAGAAGGATACACAGGAATCTCCAAGGTTTCAATTGAGTCATTCAGAAAACGCCAGTCTAATCAGAATCACCTGTAAATATAAACAGTATTCTCTTCATTTATCAGCTTCATACCCATATTCTAGCTTTATAAACTGCTATTCTTAATGTTTGAAAGCACATTCTTAAGAAATACATCATCTAAAGTAGCCAGAATGGTAAATATTATCTGGACCCTCGTCATTTCGCAGCATTCTAGCTCTAATGCCCGTGATTGAACATGAACATATAGATAGAACGGCTCTATGTACCAGAATTTCAAGTGTTTCTTACATGTTTCTAATCATTTCTCGGGACTATCATTGTGTATGTTAAGCGTTTTACCAAAAGTAGACAGTTTTCCTAGAAGGATACACAGGAATCTTCAAGGTTTCAATTGAGACATTCAGAAAACGCCAGTCTAATCAGAATCACCTGTAATCATAAACAGTATTCTCTTTATTTATCAGCTTCATACATATTCTGAGCTAAACACCATCTAGAGTAGCCGGAATTGTAAACATTATCATTACTCTCTTTATTGAGAGCTTTCTACCTCTAATCTCGGTGATTGAACTAGGCCATCCGGATATAACGGCTCTTTTTACCCTTATTTAAAGTGTTTCTTACATGTTTCTAATCATTTCTGGGACTATCATTGTGTATTTTAAGAGTTTTACCAAACGTAGACAGTTTTCCTAGTAGTATACACAGGAATCTTCAAGATTTAAATTGTGCCATTCAGAAAACGCCAGGCAATTCAACCTCAGTTGTAAATATAAATAGCATTCTCTTCATTAATCAGCTTCACACATATTCTGAGCTTTATGAATGGAAATTCTTAATGTTTGAAAGCACTTTCTTCGGAACAACATCATCTAAAGTAGCCAGAATGGTAAACATTATCTGTACTCTCGTCATTTCGCAGCATTCTACTTCTAATCTCCGTGATTGAACATGAACACAAAGATAGAACGGCTTTATGTACCAGCATTTCAAGTGTTTCTTACATGTTTCTAATCATTTCTCAGGACTATCATTGTGTATGTTAAGCGTTTTACCAAAAGTATACAGTTTTCCTAGAAGGATACACAGGAATCTTCAAGGTTTCAATTGAGTCATTCAGAAAACGCCAGTCTAATCAGAATCACCTGTAAATATAAACAGTATTCTCTTCATTTATCAGCTTCATACCCATATTCTTGCTTTATAAACTGCTATTCTTAATTTTTGAAAGCACATTCCTAAGAAATACATCATCTAAAGTAGCCAGAATGGTAAATATTATCTGTACTCTCGTCATTTCGCAGCATTCTAGCTCTAATCCCCGTGATTGAACATGAACCTATAGATAGAACGGCTCTTTTTAACAGCATTTCAAGTGTTTCTTACATGTTTCTAATTATTTCTCGGGACTATCATTGTGTATTTTAAGCGTTTCACCAAAAGTAGACAGTTTCCTAGAAGGATACACAGGAATCTTCAAGGTTTCAATTGAGTCATTCAGAAAACGCCAGTCTAATCAGAATCACCTGTAATCATAAACCGTATTCTCTTTATTTATCAGGTTCATACATATTCTGAGCTTTATAAACAGCAATTCTTAATGTTTGAAAACACTTCCTTGGAAAAACAACATCTAGAGTAGCCGCAATTGTAAACTTCATCATTACTCTCCTCAGTTGAGAGTTTTTTACCTCTCATCTCAGTGATTGAACTAGGCCATAAAGATAGAACGGCTCTATTTCACAGCATTTAAGTGTTTCTTACATGTTTCTAATCATTTCTGGGACTATCATTGTGTATTTTAAGAGTTTTACCAAACGTAGACAGTTTTCCTAGTAGTATACACAGGAATCTTCAAGGTTTCAATTGAGTCATTCAGAAAACGCCAGTCTAATCAGAATCACCTGTAAATATAACAGTATTCTCTTCATTTATCAGCTTCATACCCATATTCTAGCTTTATAAACTGCTATTCCTAATTTTTGAAAGCACATTCTTAAGAAATACATCATCTAAAGTAGCCAGAATGGTAAACATTATCTGTACTCTCGTCATTTCGCGGCATTCTAGCTCTAATCCCCGTGATTGAACATGAACATATAGATAGAACGGCTCTATGTACCAGCATTTCAAGTGTTTCTTACATGTTTCTAATCATTCTCGGGACTATCATTGTGTATGTTAAGCGTTTTACCAAAAGTAGACAGTGTTCCTAGAAGGATACACAGGAATCTACAAGGTTTCAATTGGGTCATTCAGAAAATGCCAGTCTAATCAGAATCACCTGTAATCATAAACAGTATTCTCTTTATTTATCAGCTTCATACATATTCTGAGCTTTATAAACAGCAATTCTTAATGTTTAAAAACACTTTCCTTGGAAAAACAACATCTACAGTAGCCGCAATTGTAAACTTCATCATTACTCTCCTCAGTTGAGAGTTTTTTACCTCTCATCTCAGTGATTGAACTTGGCCATAAAGATAGAACGGATCTATTTAACAGCATTTCAAGTGTTTCTTACATGTTTCTAATCATTTTTCGGGTTTATCATTGTGTATGTGAAGAGTTTTACCAAAAGTACACAGTTTTCCTACAACTATTTACAGGAATCTTCAAGGTTTAAATTGAGTCATTCAGTAAAAGCCAGTCTTATCATAATAACCTGTAAATATAAACAGTATTCTCTTTATTTATCACCTCATACATATTCTGAGCTTTACAAAAAACAATTCTTAATGTTTGAAAACACTTTCCTTGGAAAAACAACATCTACAGTAGCCGCAATTGTAAACTTCATCATTCCTCTCCTCAGTTGAGAGTTTTTTACCTCTCATCTCAGTGATTGAACTAGGCCATAAAGATAGAACGGCTCTATTTAACAGCATTTAAGTGTGCTTACATGTTTCTAATCACTTCCCGGGACTATTCTACTGTATTTTAAGAGTTTTACCAAAATTAGACATTTTCCCAGAAGTAGATACATGAATCTTCAGGATGTCAACTTTGTCATTAAGAAAATGCCAGGCAAATCAGCCTCAATTGTAAATATAAACAGTGTTCTCTTCACTTATCAGCCTCATACACATATTCTGAGCTTTAAAAACAGCAATTCTTAATATTGGAAGCACTTTCTTTGGAAAAACACCATCTAGAGTAGCCGGAATTGTAAACATTATCATTACTCTCTTTATTGAGAGTTTTCTACCTCTAATCTCGGTGATTGAACTAGGCCATCCGGATAGAACGGCTCTTTTTACCCCTATTTAAAGTGTTTCTTACATGTTTCTAATCATTTCTGGGACTATCATTGTGTATTTTAAGAGTTTTACCAAACGTAGACAGTTTTCCTAGTAGTATACACAGGAATCTTCAAGATTTAAATTGTGCCATTCAGAAAACGCCAGGCAATTCAACCTCAGTTGTAAATATAAATAGCATTCTCTTCATTAATCAGCTTCACACATATTCTGAGCTTTATGAATGGAAATTCTTAATGTTTGAAAGCACTTTCTTCGGAACAACATCATCTAAAGTAGCCAGAATGGTAAACATTATCTGTACTCTCGTCATTTCGCAGCATTCTACTTCTAATCTCCGTGATTGAACATGAACACAAAGATAGAACGGCTTTATGTACCAGCATTTCAAGTGTTTCTTACATGTTTCTAATCATTTCTCAGGACTATCATTGTGTATGTTAAGCGTTTTACCAAAAGTATACAGTTTTCCTAGAAGGATACACAGGAATCTTCAAGGTTTCAATTGAGTCATTCAGAAAACGCCAGTCTAATCAGAATCACCTGTAAATATAAACAGTATTCTCTTCATTTATCAGCTTCATACCCATATTCTTGCTTTATAAACTGCTATTCTTAATTTTTGAAAGCACATTCCTAAGAAATACATCATCTAAAGTAGCCAGAATGGTAAATATTATCTGTACTCTCGTCATTTCGCAGCATTCTACTTCTAATCTCCGTGATTGAACATGAACCTATAGATAGAACGGCTCTTTTTAACAGCATTTCAAGTGTTTCTTACATGTTTCTA
Organism: Myotis yumanensis; assembly: GCF_028538775.1. NCBI lineage: Eukaryota > Metazoa > Chordata > Mammalia > Chiroptera > Vespertilionidae > Myotis > Myotis yumanensis. The sequence continues at coordinate 63,371 of NW_027223874.1, forward strand.
ATTATTTCTCGGGACTATCATTGTGTATTTTAAGCGTTTCACCAAAAGTAGACAGTTTCCTAGAAGGATACACAGGAATCTTCAAGGTTTCAATTGAGTCATTCAGAAAACGCCAGTCTAATCAGAATCACCTGTAATCATAAACCGTATTCTCTTTATTTATCAGGTTCATACATATTCTGAGCTTTATAAACAGCAATTCTTAATGTTTGAAAACACTTCCTTGGAAAAACAACATCTAGAGTAGCCGCAATTGTAAACTTCATCATTACTCTCCTCAGTTGAGAGTTTTTTACCTCTCATCTCAGTGATTGAACTAGGCCATAAAGATAGAACGGCTCTATTTCACAGCATTTAAGTGTTTCTTACATGTTTCTAATCATTTCTGGGACTATCATTGTGTATTTTAAGAGTTTTACCAAACGTAGACAGTTTTCCTAGTAGTATACACAGGAATCTTCAAGGTTTCAATTGAGTCATTCAGAAAACGCCAGTCTAATCAGAATCACCTGTAAATATAACAGTATTCTCTTCATTTATCAGCTTCATACCCATATTCTAGCTTTATAAACTGCTATTCCTAATTTTTGAAAGCACATTCTTAAGAAATACATCATCTAAAGTAGCCAGAATGGTAAACATTATCTGTACTCTCGTCATTTCGCGGCATTCTAGCTCTAATCCCCGTGATTGAACATGAACATATAGATAGAACGGCTCTATGTACCAGCATTTCAAGTGTTTCTTACATGTTTCTAATCATTCTCGGGACTATCATTGTGTATGTTAAGCGTTTTACCAAAAGTAGACAGTGTTCCTAGAAGGATACACAGGAATCTACAAGGTTTCAATTGGGTCATTCAGAAAATGCCAGTCTAATCAGAATCACCTGTAATCATAAACAGTATTCTCTTTATTTATCAGCTTCATACATATTCTGAGCTTTATAAACAGCAATTCTTAATGTTTAAAAACACTTTCCTTGGAAAAACAACATCTACAGTAGCCGCAATTGTAAACTTCATCATTACTCTCCTCAGTTGAGAGTTTTTTACCTCTCATCTCAGTGATTGAACTTGGCCATAAAGATAGAACGGATCTATTTAACAGCATTTCAAGTGTTTCTTACATGTTTCTAATCATTTTTCGGGTTTATCATTGTGTATGTGAAGAGTTTTACCAAAAGTACACAGTTTTCCTACAACTATTTACAGGAATCTTCAAGGTTTAAATTGAGTCATTCAGTAAAAGCCAGTCTTATCATAATAACCTGTAAATATAAACAGTATTCTCTTTATTTATCACCTCATACATATTCTGAGCTTTACAAAAAACAATTCTTAATGTTTGAAAACACTTTCCTTGGAAAAACAACATCTACAGTAGCCGCAATTGTAAACTTCATCATTCCTCTCCTCAGTTGAGAGTTTTTTACCTCTCATCTCAGTGATTGAACTAGGCCATAAAGATAGAACGGCTCTATTTAACAGCATTTAAGTGTGCTTACATGTTTCTAATCACTTCCCGGGACTATTCTACTGTATTTTAAGAGTTTTACCAAAATTAGACATTTTCCCAGAAGTAGATACATGAATCTTCAGGATGTCAACTTTGTCATTAAGAAAATGCCAGGCAAATCAGCCTCAATTGTAAATATAAACAGTGTTCTCTTCACTTATCAGCCTCATACACATATTCTGAGCTTTAAAAACAGCAATTCTTAATATTGGAAGCACTTTCTTTGGAAAAACACCATCTAGAGTAGCCGGAATTGTAAACATTATCATTACTCTCTTTATTGAGAGTTTTCTACCTCTAATCTCGGTGATTGAACTAGGCCATCCGGATAGAACGGCTCTTTTTACCCCTATTTAAAGTGTTTCTTACATGTTTCTAATCATTTCTGGGACTATCATTGTGTATTTTAAGAGTTTTACCAAACGTAGACAGTTTTCCTAGTAGTATACACAGGAATCTTCAAGATTTAAATTGTGCCATTCAGAAAACGCCAGGCAATTCAACCTCAGTTGTAAATATAAATAGCATTCTCTTCATTAATCAGCTTCACACATATTCTGAGCTTTATGAATGGAAATTCTTAATGTTTGAAAGCACTTTCTTCGGAACAACATCATCTAAAGTAGCCAGAATGGTAAACATTATCTGTACTCTCGTCATTTCGCAGCATTCTACTTCTAATCTCCGTGATTGAACATGAACACAAAGATAGAACGGCTTTATGTACCAGCATTTCAAGTGTTTCTTACATGTTTCTAATCATTTCTCAGGACTATCATTGTGTATGTTAAGCGTTTTACCAAAAGTATACAGTTTTCCTAGAAGGATACACAGGAATCTTCAAGGTTTCAATTGAGTCATTCAGAAAACGCCAGTCTAATCAGAATCACCTGTAAATATAAACAGTATTCTCTTCATTTATCAGCTTCATACCCATATTCTTGCTTTATAAACTGCTATTCTTAATTTTTGAAAGCACATTCCTAAGAAATACATCATCTAAAGTAGCCAGAATGGTAAATATTATCTGTACTCTCGTCATTTCGCAGCATTCTACTTCTAATCTCCGTGATTGAACATGAACCTATAGATAGAACGGCTCTTTTTAACAGCATTTCAAGTGTTTCTTACATGTTTCTAATTATTTCTCGGGACTATCATTGTGTATTTTAAGCGTTTCACCAAAAGTAGACAGTTTCCTAGAAGGATACACAGGAATCTTCAAGGTTTCAATTGAGTCATTCAGAAAACGCCAGTCTAATCAGAATCACCTGTAATCATAAACCGTATTCTCTTTATTTATCAGGTTCATACATATTCTGAGCTTTATAAACAGCAATTCTTAATGTTTGAAAACACTTCCTTGGAAAAACAACATCTAGAGTAGCCGCAATTGTAAACTTCATCATTACTCTCCTCAGTTGAGAGTTTTTTACCTCTCATCTCAGTGATTGAACTAGGCCATAAAGATAGAACGGCTCTATTTCACAGCATTTAAGTGTTTCTTACATGTTTCTAATCATTTCTGGGACTATCATTGTGTATTTTAAGAGTTTTACCAAACGTAGACAGTTTTCCTAGTAGTATACACAGGAATCTTCAAGGTTTCAATTGAGTCATTCAGAAAACGCCAGTCTAATCAGAATCACCTGTAAATATAACAGTATTCTCTTCATTTATCAGCTTCATACCCATATTCTAGCTTTATAAACTGCTATTCTTAATTTTTGAAAGCACATTCTTAAGAAATACATCATCTAAAGTAGCCAGAATGGTAAACATTATCTGTACTCTCGTCATTTCGCGGCATTCTAGCTCTAATCCCCGTGATTGAACATGAACATATAGATAGAACGGCTCTATGTACCAGCATTTCAAGTGTTTCTTACATGTTTCTAATCATTCTCGGGACTATCATTGTGTATGTTAAGCGTTTTACCAAAAGTAGACAGTGTTCCTAGAAGGATACACAGGAATCTACAAGGTTTCAATTGGGTCATTCAGAAAATGCCAGTCTAATCAGAATCACCTGTAATCATAAACAGTATTCTCTTTATTTATCAGCTTCATACATATTCTGAGCTTTATAAACAGCAATTCTTAATGTTTAAAAACACTTTCCTTGGAAAAACAACATCTACAGTAGCCGCAATTGTAAACTTCATCATTACTCTCCTCAGTTGAGAGTTTTTTACCTCTCATCTCAGTGATTGAACTTGGCCATAAAGATAGAACGGATCTATTTAACAGCATTTCAAGTGTTTCTTACATGTTTCTAATCATTTTTCGGGTTTATCATTGTGTATGTGAAGAGTTTTACCAAAAGTACACAGTTTTCCTACAACTATTTACAGGAATCTTCAAGGTTTAAATTGAGTCATTCAGTAAAAGCCAGTCTTATCATAATAACCTGTAAATATAAACAGTATTCTCTTTATTTATCACCTCATACATATTCTGAGCTTTACAAAAAACAATTCTTAATGTTTGAAAACACTTTCCTTGGAAAAACAACATCTACAGTAGCCGCAATTGTAAACTTCATCATTCCTCTCCTCAGTTGAGAGTTTTTTACCTCTCATCTCAGTGATTGAACTAGGCCATAAAGATAGAACGGCTCTATTTAACAGCATTTAAGTGTGCTTACATGTTTCTAATCACTTCCCGGGACTATTCTACTGTATTTTAAGAGTTTTACCAAAATTAGACATTTTTCCAGAAGTAGATACATGAATCTTCAGGATGTCAACTTTGTCATTAAGAAAATTCCAGGCAAATCAGCCTCAATTGTAAATATAAACAGTGTTCTCTTCACTTATCAGCCTCATACACATATTCTGAGCTTTAAAAACAGCAATTCTTAATATTGGAAGCACTTTCTTTGGAAAAACACCATCTAGAGTAGCCGGAATTGTAAACATTATCATTACTCTCTTTATTGAGAGTTTTCTACCTCTAATCTCGGTGATTGAACTAGGCCATCCGGATAGAATGGCTCTTTTTACCCCTATTTAAAGTGTTTCTTACATGTTTCTAATCATTTCTGGGACTATCATTGTGTATTTTAAGAGTTTTACCAAACGTAGACAGTTTTCCTAGTAGTATACACAGGAATCTTCAAGATTTAAATTGTGCCATTCAGAAAACGCCAGGCAATTCAACCTCAGTTGTAAATATAAATAGCATTCTCTTCATTAATCAGCTTCACACATATTCTGAGCTTTATGAATGGAAATTCTTAATGTTTGAAAGCACTTTCTTCGGAACAACATCATCTAAAGTAGCCAGAATGGTAAACATTATCTGTACTCTCGTCATTTCGCAGCATTCTACTTCTAATCTCCGTGATTGAACATGAACACAAAGATAGAACGGCTTTATGTACCAGCATTTCAAGTGTTTCTTACATGTTTCTAATCATTTCTCAGGACTATCATTGTGTATGTTAAGCGTTTTACCAAAAGTATACAGTTTTCCTAGAAGGATACACAGGAATCTTCAAGGTTTCAATTGAGTCATTCAGAAAACGCCAGTCTAATCAGAATCACCTGTAAATATAAACAGTATTCTCTTCATTTATCAGCTTCATACCCATATTATTGCTTTATAAACTGCTATTCTTAATTTTTGAAAGCACATTCCTAAGAAATACATCATCTAAAGTAGCCAGAATGGTAAATATTATCTGTACTCTCGTCATTTCGCAGCATTCTAGCTCTAATCCCCGTGATTGAACATGAACCTATAGATAGAACGGCTCTTTTTAACAGCATTTCAAGTGTTTCTTACATGTTTCTAATTATTTCTCGGGACTATCATTGTGTATTTTAAGCGTTTCACCAAAAGTAGACAGTTTCCTAGAAGGATACACAGGAATCTTCAAGGTTTCAATTGAGTCATTCAGAAAACGCCAGTCTAATCAGAATCACCTGTAATCATAAACCGTATTCTCTTTATTTATCAGGTTCATACATATTCTGAGCTTTATAAACAGCAATTCTTAATGTTTGAAAACACTTCCTTGGAAAAACAATATCTAGAGTAGCCGCAATTGTAAACTTCATCATTACTCTCCTCAGTTGAGAGTTTTTTACCTCTCATCTCAGTGATTGAACTAGGCCATAAAGATAGAACGGCTCTATTTCACAGCATTTAAGTGTTTCTTACATGTTTCTAATCATTTCTGGGACTATCATTGTGTATTTTAAGAGTTTTACCAAACGTAGACAGTTTTCCTAGTAGTATACACAGGAATCTTCAAGGTTTCAATTGAGTCATTCAGAAAACGCCAGTCTAATCAGAATCACCTGTAAATATAACAGTATTCTCTTCATTTATCAGCTTCATACCCATATTCTAGCTTTATAAACTGCTATTCTTAATTTTTGAAAGCACATTCTTAAGAAATACATCATCTAAAGTAGCCAGAATGGTAAACATTATCTGTACTCTCGTCATTTCGCGGCATTCTAGCTCTAATCCCCGTGATTGAACATGAACATATAGATAGAACGGCTCTATGTACCAGCATTTCAAGTGTTTCTTACATGTTTCTAATCATTCTCGGGACTATCATTGTGTATGTTAAGCGTTTTACCAAAAGTAGACAGTGTTCCTAGAAGGATACACAGGAATCTACAAGGTTTCAATTGGGTCATTCAGAAAATGCCAGTCTAATCAGAATCACCTGTAATCATAAACAGTATTCTCTTTATTTATCAGCTTCATACATATTCTGAGCTTTATGAACAGCAATTCTTAATGTTTAAAAACACTTTCCTTGGAAAAACAACATCTACAGTAGCCGCAATTGTAAACTTCATCATTACTCTCCTCAGTTGAGAGTTTTTTACCTCTCATCTCAGTGATTGAACTTGGCCATAAAGATAGAACGGATCTATTTAACAGCATTTCAAGTGTTTCTTACATGTTTCTAATCATTTTTCGGGTTTATCATTGTGTATGTGAAGAGTTTTACCAAAGGTACACAGTTTTCCTACAACTATTTACAGGAATCTTCAAGGTTTAAATTGAGTCATTCAGTAAAAGCCAGTCTTATCATAATAACCTGTAAATATAAACAGTATTCTCTTTATTTATCACCTTCATACATATTCTGAGCTTTACAAAAAACAATTCTTAATATTTGAAAACACTTTCCTTGGAAAAACAACATCTACAGTAGCCGCAATTGTAAACTTCATCATTCATCTCCTCAGTTGAGAGTTTTTTACCTCTCATCTCAGTGATTGAACTAGGCCATAAAGATAGAACGGCTCTATTTAACAGCATTTAAGTGTGCTTACATGTTTCTAATCACTTCCCGGGACTATTCTACTGTATTTTAAGAGTTTTACCAAAATTAGACATTTTTCCAGAAGTAGATACATGAATCTTCAGGATGTCAACTTTGTCATTAAGAAAATGCCAGGCAATTCAGCCTCAATTGTAAATATAAACAGTGTTCTCTTCACTTATCAGCCTCATACACATATTCTGAGCTTTAAAAACAGCAATTCTTAATATTGGAAGCACTTTCTTTGGAAAAACACCATCTAGAGTAGCCGGAATTGTAAACATTATCATTACTCTCTTTATTGAGAGTTTTCTACCTCTAATCTCGGTGATTGAACTAGGCCATCCAGATAGAACGGCTCTTTTTACCCCTATTTAAAGTGTTTCTTACATGTTTCTAATCATTTTTGGGACTATCATTGTGTATTTTAAGAGTTTTACCAAACGTAGACAGTTTTCCTAGTAGTATACACAGGAATCTTCAAGATTTAAATTGTGTCATTCAGAAAACGCCAGGCAATTCAGCCTCAGTTGTAAATATAAATAGCATTCTCTTCATTAATCAGCTTCACACATATTCTGAGCTTTATAAATGGAAATTCTTAAATGTTTGAAAGCACTTTCTTTGGAACAACATCATCTAAAGTAGCCAGAATGGTAAACATTATCTGTACTCTCGTCATTTCGCAGCATTCTACTTCTAATCTCCGTGATTGAACATGAACACAAAGATAGAACGGCTTTATGTACCAGCATTTCAAGTGTTTCTTACATGGTTCTAATCATTTCTCGGGACTATCATTGTGTATGTTAAGCGTTTTACCAAAAGTAGACAGTTTTCCTAGAAGGATACACAGGAATCTTCAAGGTTTCAATTGAGTCATTCAGAAAACGCCAGTCTAATCAGAATCACCTGTAAATATAACAGTATTCTCTTCATTTATCAACTTCATACCCATATTCTAGCTTTATAAACTGCTATTCTTAATGTTTGAAAGCACATTCTTAAGAAATACATCATCTAAAGTAGCCAGAATGGTAAACATTATCTGTACTCTCGTCATTTCGCAGCATTCTAGCTCTAATCCCCGTGATTGAACATGAACATATAGATAGAACGGCTCTATTTAACAGCATTTCAAGTGTTTCTTACATGTTTCTAATCATTTCTCGGGACTATCGTTGTGTATGTTAAGCGTTTTACCAAAAGTAGACAGTTTTCCTAGAAGGATACACAGGAATCTTCAAGGTTTCAATTGAGTCATTCAGAAAACGCCAGTCTATTCAGAATCACCTGTAAATATAAACAGTATTCTCTTCATTTATCAGCTTCATACCCATATTCTAGCTTTATAAACTGCTATTCTTAATGTTTGAAAGCACATTCTTAAGAAATACATCATCTAAAGTAGCCAGAATGGTAAATATTATCTGTACTCTCGTCATTTCGCAGCATTCTAGCTCTAATCCCCGTGATTGAACATGAACATATAGATAGAACGGCTCTATGTACCAGAATTTCAAGTGTTTCTTACATTTTTCTAATCATTTCTCGGGACTATCATTGTGTATGTTAAGTGTTTTACCAAAAGTAGACAGTTTTCCTAGAAGGATACACAGGAATCATCAAGGTTTCAATTGAGTCATTCAGAAAACGCCAGTCTAATCAGAATCACCTGTAATCATAAACAGTATTCTCTTTATTTATCAGCTTCATACATATTCTGAGCTTTATAAACAGCAATTCTTAATGTTTGAAAACACTTTCCTTGGAAATACAACATCTAGAGTAGCCGCAATTGTAAACTTCATCATTACTCTCCTCAGTTGAGAGTTTTTTACCTCTCATCTCAGTGATTGAACTTGGCCATAAAGATAGAACGGCTCTATTTAACAGCATTTCAAGTGTTTCTTACATGTTTCTAATCATTTTTCGGGTTTATCATTGTGTATGTGAAGAGTTTTACCAAAGGTACACAGTTTTCCTACAACTATTTACAGGAATCTTCAAGGTTTAAATTGAGTCATTCAGTAAAAGCCAGTCTTATCATAGTAACCTGTAAATATAAACAGTATTCTCTTTATTTATCACCTTCATACATATTCTGAGCTTTACAAAAAACAATTCTTAATATTTGAAAACACTTTCCTTGGAAAAACAACATCTACAGTAGCCGCAATTGTAAACTTCATCATTCCTCTCCTCAGTTGAGAGTTTTTTACCTCTCATCTCAGTGATTGAACTAGGCCATAAAGATAGAACGGCTCTATTTAACAGCATTTAAGTGTGCTTACATGTTTCTAATCACTTCCCGGGACTATTCTTCTGTATTTTAAGAGTTTTACCAAAATTAGACATTTTTCCAGAAGTAGATACTTGAATCTTCAGGATGTCAACTTTGTCATTAAGAAAATGCCAGGCAATTCAGCCTCAATTGTAAATATAAACAGTGTTCTCTTCACTTATCAGCCTCATACACATATTCTAAGCTTTAAAAACAGCAATTCTTAATATTGGAAGCACTTTCTTTGGAAAAACACCATCTAGAGTAGCCGGAATTGTAAACATTATCATTACTCTCTTTATTGAGAGTTTTCTACCTCTAATCTCGGTGATTGAACTAGGCCATCCAGATAGAACGGCTCTTTTTACCCCTATTTAAAGTGTTTCTTACATGTTTCTAATCATTTCTCGGGACTATCATTGTGTATGTTAAGCGTTTTACCAAAAGTAGACAGTTTTCCTAGAAGGATACACAGGAATCTCCAAGGTTTCAATTGAGTCATTCAGAAAACGCCAGTCTAATCAGAATCACCTGTAAATATAAACAGTATTCTCTTCATTTATCAGCTTCATACCCATATTCTAGCTTTATAAACTGCTATTCTTAATGTTTGAAAGCACATTCTTAAGAAATACATCATCTAAAGTAGCCAGAATGGTAAATATTATCTGGACCCTCGTCATTTCGCAGCATTCTAGCTCTAATGCCCGTGATTGAACATGAACATATAGATAGAACGGCTCTAAGTACCAGAATTTCAAGTGTTTCTTACATGTTTCTAATCATTTCTCGGGACTATCATTGTGTATGTTAAGCGTTTTACCAAAAGTAGACAGTTTTCCTAGAAGGATACACAGGAATCTTCAAGGTTTCAATTGAGACATTCAGAAAACGCCAGTCTAATCAGAATCACCTGTAATCATAAACAGTATTCTCTTTATTTATCAGCTTCATACATATTCTGAGCTAAACACCATCTAGAGTAGCCGGAATTGTAAACATTATCATTACTCTCTTTATTGAGAGCTTTCTACCTCTAATCTCGGTGATTGAACTAGGCCATCCGGATAGAACGGCTCTTTTTACCCTTATTTAAAGTGTTTCTTACATGTTTCTAATCATTTCTGGGACTATCATTGTGTATTTTAAGAGTTTTACCAAACGTAGACAGTTTTCCTAGTAGTATACACAGGAATCTTCAAGATTTAAATTGTGCCATTCAGAAAACGCCAGGCAATTCAGCCTCAGTTGTAAATATAAATAGCATTCACTTCATTACTCAGCTTCACACATATTCTGAGCTTTATAAATGGAAATTCTTAATGTTTGAAAGCTCTTTCTTCGGAAAAACATCATCTAAAGTAGCCAGAATGGTAAATATTATCTGTACTCTCGTCATTTCGCAGCATTCTACTTCTAATCTCCATGATTGAACATGAACACAAAGATAGAACGGCTTTATGAACCAGCATTTCAAGTGTTTCTTACATGGTTCTAATCATTTCTCGGGACTATCATTGTGTATGTTAAGCGTTTTACCAAAAGTAGACAGTTTTCCTAGAAGGATACACAGGAATCTTCAAGGTTTCAATTGAGTCATTCAGAAAACGCCAGTCTAATCAGAATCACCTGTAAATATAACAGTATTCTCTTCATTTATCAACTTCATACCCATATTCTAGCTTTATAAACTGCTATTCTTAATTTTTGAAAGCACATTCTTAAGAAATACATCATCTAAAGTAGCCAGAATGGTAAACATTATCAGTACTCTCGTCATTTCGCAGCATTCTAGCTCTAATCCCCGTGATTGAACATGAACATATCGATAGAACGGCTCTATTTAACAGCATTTCAAGTGTTTCTTACATGTTTCTAATCATTTCTCGGGACTATCGTTGTGTATGTTAAGCGTTTTACCAAAAGTAGACAGTTTTCCTAGAAGGATACACAGGAATCTTCAAGGTTTCAATTGAGTCATTCAGAAAACGCCAGTCTATTCAGAATCACCTGTAAATATAAACAGTATTCTCTTCATTTATCAGCTTCATACCCATATTCTAGCTTTATAAACTGCTATTCTTAATGTTTGAAAGCACATTCTTAAGAAATACATCATCTAAAGTAGCCAGAATGGTAAATATTATCTGTACTCTCGTCATTTCGCAGCATTCTAGCTCTAATCCCCGTGATTGAACATGAACATATAGATAGAACGGCTCTATGTACCAGAATTTCAAGTGTTTCTTACATTTTTCTAATCATTTCTCGGGACTATCATTGTGTATGTTAAGTGTTTTACCAAAAGTAGACAGTTTTCCTAGAAGGATACACAGGAATCATCAAGGTTTCAATTGAGTCATTCAGAAAACGCCAGTCTAATCAGAATCACCTGTAATCATAAACAGTATTCTCTTTATTTATCAGCTTCATACATATTCTGAGCTTTATAAACAGCAATTCTTAATGTTTGAAAACACTTTCCTTCGAAATACAACATCTAGAGTAGCCGCAATTGTAAACTTCATCATTACTCTCCTCAGTTGAGAGTTTTTTACCTCTCATCTCAGTGATTGAACTTGGCCATAAAGATAGAACGGCTCTATTTAACAGCATTTCAAGTGTTTCTTACATGTTTCTAATCATTTTTCGGGTTTATCATTGTGTATGTGAAGAGTTTTACCAAAGGTACACAGTTTTCCTACAACTATTTACAGGAATCTTCAAGGTTTAAATTGAGTCATTCAGTAAAAGCCAGTCTTATCATAGTAACCTGTAAATATAAACAGTATTCTCTTTATTTATCACCTTCCTACATAT